>NC_132898.1:22787161-22834661 GCF_030463535.1 Salminus brasiliensis | reverse complement strand
ACAGTAATAACAGTAATATCAGTACTGACAGGCAGTAATAACAGTAATATCAGTACTGACCGACAGTAATAACAGTAATATCAGTACTGACCGACAGTAATAACAGTAATATCAGTACTGACAGACACAAATAACAGTAATATCAGTACTGACCGACAGTAATAACAGTAATATCAGTACTGACCGACAGTAATAACAGTAATATCAGTACTGACAGGCAGAAATAACAGTAATATCAGTACTGACCGACAGTAATAACAGTAATATCAGTACTGACCGACAGTAATAACAGTAATATCAGTACTGACAGGCAGTAATAACAGTAATATCAGTACTGACCGACAGTAATAACAGTAATATCAGTACTGACAGACAGTAATAACAGTAATATCAGTACTGACAGGCAGTAATAACAGTAATATCAGTACTGATTGAACAGTAATAACAGTAATATCAGTACTGACAGGCAGTAATAACAGTGATATCAATACTGACAGGCAGTAATAACAGTAATATCAGTACTGACAGACAGAAATAACAGTAATATCAGTACTGACTGACAGTAATAACAGTAATATCAGTACTGACAGGCAGTAATAACAGTGATATCAGTAATATCAGTACTGACCGACAGTAATAACAGTAATATCAGTACTGACAGGCAGTAATAACAGTAATATCAGTACTGACCGACAGTAATAACAGTAATATCAGTACTGACAGACAGAAATAACAGTAATATCAGTACTGACCGACAGTAATAACAGTAATATCAGTACTGACCGACAGTAATAACAGTAATATCAGTACTGACAGGCAGAAATAACAGTAATATCAGTACTGACAGGCAGTAATAACAGTATTATCAGTACTGACAGACAGTAATAACAGTAATATCAGTACTGACCGACAGAAATAACAGTAATATCAATACTGACAGGCAGTAATAACAGTATTATCAGTACTGACAGACAGTAATAACAGTAATATCAATACTGACAGGCAGTAATAACAGTAATATCAGTACTGACCGACAGTAATAACAGTAATATCAGTAATATCAGTACTGACCGACAATAATAACAGTAATATCAGTACTGACAGGCAGTAATAACAGTAATATCAGTACTGACCGACAGTAATAACAGTAATATCAGTACTGACAGGCAGAAATAACAGTAATATCAGTACTGACAGGCAGTAATAACAGTAACATCAGTACTGACCGACAGTAATAACAGTAATATCAGTACTGACAGGCAGTAATAACAGAAATATCAGTACTGACCGACAGTAATAACAGTAATATCAGTACTGACAGGCAGAAATAACAGTAATATCAGTACTGACCGAGAGTAATAACAGTAATATCAGTACTGACAGGCAGTAATAACAGAAATGCCAGTTTGAACAATAATAACAACAGTAATAACAGTATTAACAGTAAAAACTGCATTAATAACTATCAATGGACATTAATAACAGTATTAACAGATTGACTGTAGTAACTGCATTAACAGTAATGACAGTAACAACCATATAAAGAGACAATAACAACAGTATTATCAGACACTATACATTACTAATAACAGTATAATTAGTAATAACTATTTGACTGTATTAATAGTAATATCAATAATAATGGTAAACGTGCAGCAGGAGCACTGAACACTGCCGAATGTGTTTAACCAGTCACAGCACTGGGTCCTTCAAAGCAGTACCCAGAATAAGAATACATGCTGAAAGACTGCAGATGTTCAGAAAGGATGGAGAGTGTGTTTGGGGGTTTCCTAGAAACCCTGCTGCCCATATTTACTATTTTTTATATTTTAGCATGTAAACCTCTTAAACTGAGCTCCTTTTCTGTATCAGAACCTAAATGTGTTCCATTTACTTTAGCATGCAGAGTTGTTTGTCAGTTGTGTTTGTGTAAAAGCTGGTTGTGTAGCAGAAGTATCCTTACCTGATTCCTATGTGTCAATTATTCATCAGACGTTTAGTCTAAATTAAGCAGGGACAAGTCAAGGCATTCACAAAAACCAAACCGCAATCCTTTCACCACCCAGAGCTGATTCAGAAAGAATGTATTCAGTGCTAACAAAATAATAAACACACAATACTTGTAGCAAAAAATGTAGCACTGTATTTAATCTGAGAGAGAGAGTGTTTGTTTACTGAAGCTAAACTGGGCTTTAACGCCACTTTATACAGCCTTACAGTGAAATAACCCACGAATCCCTCAGTCACTGGATGTGTATCCTTGCTCATATGGAAAAAATAAATATGCAGAATGTTTTTATCTTAACTATATTTTTGCAATGTATGAAAATGTATTTTTTGAACATGTATTTGGCATATGTGACATTGGGTAATGAATATATTTTATTAAATACATTTGTTTTAGTTCTCAGTTTAAAAACAAGATATGCCTTAAATGATGCATCTGCATCTTTACTGTGTATATAACATTAATAACTGTATTAGACAAGATAAGACAAGACAACAATATTGACCATTTGTGACGGAAACAGATGGAATTTGACTTCCGCTTTTATCCCATCCGTGCAGTGAACACACACATACACACCAGTGAAACACAGTGACTGTGAGCACATGTGCCCGGAGCGGCACCCGGGGAGCAGAGAGGGTGAAGGGCCTTGCTCAAGGGCCCAAACAGTGGCAGCTTGATGAGCCCACTACTCTGTCATCAACAGCCACCAGTGTCCCGCTGAGTAACAAACTCTAATAATGGTATTAACAGTAACAACAGCATTAACAGATAGTAATAACATTATTAACAGTAATAACAGTATTAACAAACAGTAAAAACAGTAATAACAGTATTGACAGTAACAACAGCATTAACAGACAGTGATAACAGTACATACAGTAATAACAGTATTAACACAGTAATAACAGTAATGACAGTAATAACAGACAGAAATGACAGTAATAACAGTAACAACTTTATTAACAGACTGTAATAACAGTACTAACAGTAATAACAGACAGTAATACAGTAACTACAGTAATAACAGTATTAATGGACAGTAATAACAGACAGTAATGACAGTAATAACAGACAGTAATGACAGTAATAACAGTACTAACAGTAATAACAGTATTAACAGACAGTAATGGAAGTAATAATAGTAACAACATTATTAACAGAGAGTTCTAACAGTAATGGCAGTAATAACAGACAGTAATAACAGGAATAACAGACATTAATAACAGTAAAACATTATTGAAAAACAGTAATAACAGTATTAAAAGACAGTAATAACAGTAACAACCATTTTAAAAGACAATAATGACAGACAGTAATAACAGTAACAACAGTATGATCAGACAGTAATAACAATAACAACTGTTAAATCATGCAGCTTTGTTCATGTACATGTCAATGTAAATACATGTAAATAAATTTACTAATTTACCAAAATGAATTAATAGTCTATAGCCAAATCATCTCCTTTCAACTTAAGTCTTAAAAATATAATAAGTGAAAAAAGGGGGAAAGAACTGTTAATTTGACCACCATTATTTTAATACCAGTGTAAAAAAGTCAGATAAAGAAATCCTAACTAGACATATTTTTCACATCCCAAAAAAAGGACATGTCTGGGAAAAAGAGGACGTATTGTCTCCCTATCTAATACATTATCTAAAGGCTAAAGTCCTGAGCTCTCATTCTTTAATGCTAACTAGCATTATTTCTCAGATGCAGTTTCCCATAGAGATAAAAAACCCTTTACTGGGACTGAGAATTTCATGGTAAAAAAAAAAAAGCCCTCCAAATACACACACACACTCACACACACACACACACACACACACACACACACACACACACACACACTCGTTCTGCGTATTAAAGAGGCAGAATGATGTCGTGCCTGGGCAGGAAAGACAAACATAAGGCTCCAGCAGACACTAATCTGCACCTTCCACAGCTGTCTGTGGCATTGTAATTAAGGGATTCTGTATAGTACATAAAGGACTTATATTGTACTAAAAAGGGCCTATATAGTAATGGAAATGACCCTGTATAGTGCTGAAAAATGTAGTACTGAAACGGAGCTCCATACAGTACTGACAGAGTCTATATAGTACTGAAAAGAAGGTATATTTAGTACTGAAAAAGGTTCTATATAGTACTGAAAAGGATCCTATATAGTGCTGAAAGGGGGCTGCATACAGTACAGACAGAGTCTGTGTAGTACTGAAAAAAGTTCTATATAGTAATGAAAGAGGTGCTGTATAGTACTGAAAGGGGGTATATACAGTACAGAAAAAGGGGGGGGGGGTTCTATAATACTGATAAAAATTGTTCTATACTGTCAGTACTGAATATATTGTACTGAAAAGAGAGATTCTATACCGTAGTAAAATGTGTGTTTTCTAGTACTTAAAAGGTGTGACTTAAAAGGTGTGTTATACACTACTAAGAATCATTCTATATAGGACTAAAGGGGGTTCTATATCATATCATCTATAAGATGTTGAAAATGTGTTTTATATAGTACTTAAAATATGTTATGTTAGTACTAAAAATGGGATCTATATTTTACTGAAAGAGGTATTATATATTACTCAAAGAGGAAGAACACCCTGCCTACAGTAATGGTGATCTCAGTGATGCCCTGGTCTGCTTTGCTTTCTCTGACACTGAAAACTTTCATCGGCAAGATAGATTCAATCAAATATCAGAAAATCCTAGAAGAAACCGTCATGCCTTCTGTGAGAAAGCTAAAGCTTGGGCATCCTTGGGCCCTCCAACAGAACAATCATCCTATGCATACCTCAAAGTTCACTTGGTTTCAGAAGAAGTCCTGGACGATTCTGGAGTGGCCAAACCAGTTCAGTTCACCACACCACCTCAGACCAGCAGGGTGCTATGCTAAGTACTAAAGACACTCGTCATGAAGGAGTTGAATAATTTGGAGACTGCAGTTGTCATTAAAAGTTATTTTGGGTTGAATTTGGAGAAGAAACTGTTCTATAAGTTGTGTTGAGCTTTTTAAATTAGTTTAGTTTGATTGGTTTACTGCAAACAGCTGAAAGTTTGTACATTTGGCTAACAGAGATAATTTAGAGTGCAAAAAGGTTGAGTTGGGTAAGCTTATGAGTGCGGGGGAATTTCAGGTACAGATGGATGCAGTAAGGAGTCATGCAGGTTTACCTCTCTGAACTTCTGCTGATTAATATGACTTTTATCAGTAATCTGCCATCTGTCATCTTGCCCACACCTGAACTTTCATTACACAACATATCTCCTCATCTGAAGAAAAGCAGATTAGAGCTGCAGAACTGCCGGGCTGGAGTTCAGAAGAGGTGCCAGAGTGTGTTAGTAATTAAGGAGATGAAGCCAGTATAAATATATTATTTACATGAAGTCCTGCTTAGTGGTTTTAGGGAGCTAATTACATTTTTTAGGATGATTTCTCTCAGCAACAACAGAGTTTATACTGTAAACACTTCAGATTACATTCAAACAAATGCAGGTAAACATAAATACAGTGAAGTAGGAGGTGTTTTAATGAACACAGTGATGCACAACCACTCATTTTTGTATGAATGTTATTAGCATTTATTCTAAAATCAGTGTTTTACTGAGTAAATAAACACTTACTGCCCAGATAAGGGGCTTTTCGTATTAATGTTCACAGGGGACTAAAACATCTGTACAGTAATGTAACTGTATGTGTATACACATACAGTGTGTGTGTGTGTGTGTTTGTGCATGCAGGCTTGTGCAGGTGTGTGAGGGTATACTTATATTGACACATGTATAGAGTGAGAGAGAGAGAGAAAGAGAGAGAGAGCGGGTGAGTGCTGTTTAAATGTCACAGTGCTGTTTCTCTGCAGGCTGGGGGGAGTTCCCACTGCTTTTTTTACTGACCACAGCCTTTATTTATGGACAGTAAAGAGCGCAGTGAGTGTGTGTTTGTGTGTGTGTGTGTGTGTGTGTGTGTGTGTGTGTGTGATTTTCCGAACTGTACGCGTGTGATTATTACAGGAGAAAATTATAATGGAAACTTTTCTCTTTCGCTCTAAACCCCTCCTACATCCTCTCACACCAGACCTGCTCAGACATGACTGTGTGTAGTGTATGTATTCATGTGAACGTGTGTGTGTGAGCTGGTGGACAGCTGTGATTGACATGTAAAGACCAGTCAGTGAATCACACACAAGTGACGCACATGTGGCTTTTCAGGCCTAGAATAACCTTGTTGTGAAGACCATTAGGACACATTAAGACCGACTCTAGACCGAGATCTGGATATATTGAGAACGAGTCAAGACGGAAAACAGGACATATTGAGTCTGAGTCAAGGATGATAACAGGACATATCAAGTCTGAGTCAAGACTGAGAATGGGACACATTTAGTCCGTTTTAAGATTAAGATATTGTAGTAGTCCAGTGCAAGTCAAAACTGAGACAAGGACACAATGATTCCGAGTCAAGACAGAGACTAGGACACATCAAGTCCAAGATTAAGATTTTGTTGGTTGTCCAGTCTGAATCAAGAGCGGGGCTTGTAAAGTCAGACTCAGAACCAAGGCAGAGACACTTTGAGCGAGAATGTAACACATTGAGTCTGAGTCACAAAAAAGACAAGGACACCTTGAGTCTGAGTCAAGATCAAGACCAGAACATATCTGATAAGTCAGAGTCAAGACCAGAGCAGTCTCCAGAACACATTGAGTCCAAGTCCAAACCAAAACCTAGACACATAATTCCTCTAGAGTTAAAAATGAGCCATTACTAAGAAGTCTGATGAGACACATTGAGTCCAAGTCTAGGCCGAGACCAGGACACATCTCATTGACTTAAAGTTATGACCAATACTGGGACACATCAATCCGAGTTAGAACCATCATTACGGAGAATGCCTGAAGTCCGAGGCCGAGGCTCATTGAACCTATTTATGTGTTTTTTTTGGTGATCGAATCACATTCGGATTACTTGTCTGCATGGAAAGCAAGATGTAAACACCCCCAAGATGCATTGTGGTCGAATTTCAATTGGATCAGGTGGTCAGAGATAGATCTTGTCCACATTTGATTGGAGGGGAAGCTAAACTGCAGTAACAGAAGAGATACAGCTAAAACTGCACCTCTCTGGAGGTGTTTCTAAAAAAGTGACCAACAAGTGTGATCCAAGGTAAGTGGACAAAATAAAGGGAACACTTGGTGTGTCATCCATATTGACTGATACAGTGCAGAGGTTTAGAGTTTGAGACATTAGGAGAACAAAGGAGAAACAGAGAGGGAGCGTGGGTGAGAGACAGAGCGGGAGAGAGAGAGGGCGAGAGACAGAAAGAAAGGAGAGATGAGTTGATGTCACTGAGGCTTGTGGATCATCTCCTATCCTCTGTTCTGATTGTTTCCAGCACAGTGAGAGTTTTTGTATCGGAACTGGACGAGGTTTCGGAAAGCTGAAGCTCACACACTGTGGACTGAGTGAGTCAGGCTGAGACAAAGCCTGCATTGACACACACACACACACACACACACACAAACAGGCACAAATTCACAGCAAAAGCACATATTCAGAGCAGGCTAAATGTCAGTGCAGTGATATTGTTCCACTGCAGGGCTGCGGTCCACTCACAGTTTATTAGTGGCTGCAAAACAACGAGACCCCCGTTCACCTCTGCACTCACTAACACACTCTGACCATTACAGATGAAAGAACAGATTCCCTTTCATCTTCCCCTTTGTATTTTAATTCACTTCATTTTTTCAGCTTGATTTTCCAGGTTGATGTTTTTACTCAGGACAGGCAGCACTTTCAGGCCACACTGCCGTGAATGTGCACTAAATAAACCACCAGTCTCTATTCTTCTTATTGTTGCCGTTCTTGTTAATGATGCTGAACTGTCATTGCTGTTGTTGTTAAAGCTGTAGTTCCTGTTGTTCGTGCTGTAATTATAGCTGTTAATGCTGTTGTGTAGATGATATAGGTGTTATTGTTGTTGATGATGCTGCAGGTGTTTTTGCTATGTTGTTGATGCTGTAGTTGTTGTTAATGCAGTAATGTTGTTCAGGCTGTAATTATGGCTGTTAATGCTGTGGTGTAGATGCTGCAGGTGTTATTGTTGTTGTTGATGATGATGATGTAGGTGTTGTTCATGCCGTAGTTGTTGATGCTGTGGGTGTTGTTGTTGTTGATGCTGTAGGTGTTGTTTATGCTGTGGTGTTGATGCTGTAGGTGTTGTTTATGATGTGTTGTTGATACTGTTGGTGTTGTTTATGCTGTGTTGATGCTGTAGGTGTTGTTTATGCTGTGTTGTTGATGCTGTTGGTGTTGTTTATTCTGTGTTGATGCTGTGGGTGTTGTTTATGCTATTGGTGTTGTTTATGCTGTGTTGATGATGTTGTAGTTGTTGTTTATGCTGTGTTGTTGATGCTGTAGTTGTTAATGCTGTGTTGTTGATGCTGTAGGTATTTTAAATGCTGTAGCTTTTGTTAAAGCTGTAGGTGTTGTTGTTTATGTTGTAATTGTTTCTGTTAATGCTGTAATTGTGGCTGTTAATGATGTAGTGTAGATGCTGTAGGTGTTATTGTTGTTGATGATGCTGTAGGTGGTATTGTTATTGATAATGCAGTAGGTGTTATTGTTGTTGATAATTCTGTAGGTGTTGTTTATGCTGTAGTTGTTTATGCCTAAGGTGAAACTGTAGTTGTTGCTGTTGATGCTGTGTTATAGTACTTGATTGTTGACAGTTACTGCAGCTCTTGGGCTGTTGATACTGTACTGTGATAGTTGTCGCTGTAGTTGATGCTCTTGTTAAACACACTGTGACCATTACAGATGAAAGAATTGACGCTGTTGATACAGTAGTTTTTGCTGTGTTGTTAATGCTATAGTATTTGTTGGTACTGTAGCTGTTGATATTGTTGATTGTTGACTGTTGTTCTAGTTGTTGATACTATAACTGTTGCTGCATTATTGATACTGTTGTTGATGCTGTAGTTGTTGGTGATATTCTTATTGATGCTGTAGTGTCTGATGCCGTACGTGGTGCTATTGACGTTGAAGTTATTTCTTCAGTGTTGTTGATACTGTTGTTAATACTGTACATGTTGCTGTTGATGCTGTAGATTTTGCTGGTGCTGAAGTTGTTGATGCTGTTGTTATTGATGAAAGTTTATTTGATGCTATACTTGATACTGTAGGTGTTTTACTTAAAGCTGTAGTTCTTTCTGTTGTTGATTAATTCTGTAATTGTTGAAGTTGACACTGTTGTTTTTGTTGATGCTGTAGTTGTTACTTTTGATTCTATTGCATAGTTGTTATCACTGTTACTGTTGTCTGAGTGTGGATGCTGTATTTGTTAACAGTGTAGTTTTTATTGATGATTTAGTTGTTGTTGTTGATGCTGTTATTATTTTGTCAGTAGTTCTTGCTGTGTTGTTGATAATGTTGTGGTTGTTGATACCGTAGTTTATGTTGATGCTGTAGTCATTGCTGTTGATGCTATGTGATTTGCTATGTCATTGTCATTGTTACTGTAGTTCTGCAGTATAGTTGTAGGATGCAGTGGTTGTTGATAATGACATAGTTGTGGCTGTTGATGTTATTGTTAGTGTTGTTATTGTCTTCACTGATGGACATTTGTGCTAAGGCTGGCTAGGAGGATTTTGGTGCTTTAAGAACTAATCTCAGAGGTCTGTTCATCAAATTATGATGTGATTAGGATCTGATTAATGAAGTTAATGAATGAGGATGAAATCCATCCTCATTTCGGTTGAGCTGGAGCATGTGAGAGTGATAAAATCTATGAGAGAGAGAGAAAGAGAGAGAAAGAGAGAGAGTTTAGTGAAGAAAAGCTCACATATATTATACAGTGTCTTTGGGTTTATTCTGATGTTCAGTGTTTCAGTGTTTTACAGGTAAAAATGCACTCACTGCTCTAAACAGTTTGAACAGTGTGTGTTATAATCAGAACAGATGAACAGAGTGAAACTGTGCTGTAATTAAGAAGTGTACGGAATGGTATGGAAGGGTGAGAAATAGAAAGAGAGGAAATAGAGTGAAAGAGGGAAAAGAGTGAGAGAGAAAGGTGTCTGTGTTCTTTCTGACGTCATTTTGGAGCCATAACCCTCCGGCAGCAGCAGGACAGGGGGAGTCTACAGCAGGGGGAGGACAACGACATGACATTTTCATCATTCCTCTACATTCCTCTCTCTTTACTTCATCAACTCTGACTGAGAGAGAGAGAGAGAGAGAGAGAGAGAGAGAGAGAAGGAGAGAGAGAGAACGAGAGAGAGAGAGAGAGAGAGAGAGAGAGAGAGACATATGGAAGAGAAGAAAGAAAGAATGCCACAAAGGGAAAGAGAGGGAAAAGAGAATAAGGGAAAGACCAGGTTTCCAATGGAGTGTAAATGGTTGGATTTCACATTCCTCCAAAAATCTTTCAGTCATCAACCTCACCGAGCTGTGTGTGTGTGTGTTTGAGTGTGTGTGTGTGTGAGTGTGTGTGTGTGTGTGTGTGTGTGTGTAAGACCTGTTTGATCCTGTTTGCAGTATGTGTTTGACTGTCAGGCTGTCGTGTAGATTGCCCATCTCCCTGTGGCAGAGAGTGAGTCAGAGTGAGTGAGTTAGAGAGAGAGAAAGAGTGAGACAATGTGTGGGAGTGAATGAGTCGGAGTGAGTAAGTCAGAGTGAGTTAGCGTAAGTCAGAATGAGTGAGTGAAAAGTGAGTGGGACAGAGTTAGCGAGTTAACGTGAGTCAGTCAGATTCAGTGAGTCAAAGTGAGTCAGAGTGAGTCAGAATGTGTGAGAATGAGTTAATGTGAGTGAGTCAGAGTGAGTTAGAGTGAGTGAGTTAGAGTGTGAGAAATCCCATCTAAAAAATACTGCAAAAGACAATTTGAGAACATCTGCCTTCAATGATCAGAGCTGAGCATCCCGCAAGCATCCTAACACAAAGATTATTCCTAAATGGCTGAGCAAGCATTACACTCAGCACTCTCTCTCTATCTAAGATGCTTAAGGGAAACAGGGCCCAGATATGATTGATGGTGTCTAATATGAGCAGAGACACAAAATAACCAGATGAAACAGCTCAGTTCTGATTCAGGTGGACTAATAGTTTAGAAGCAGTGGTGAAACGCAGACTGAGCCAAACACCACAGCGGCTCTCTTTTAAACTCAGCAGGCAGAGGGGTCATCACGCAGGCCCCGGTCAGTGTTCTGTTTGAATAACCCCTCACACTCACTATCACTACAGAGAGATATTATGCTGAGAGTGCTGTACACAGCTCACACACTGCAGTAATTTTACTGCACATTTACATAGTTATAAATCACATCAGTACTACACAGCACTACTCCTAACAATAAATGACAAAGGCAAAAGTATTGGGACACCTGCTTATTCATTGTTTCTTCCAAAATCAAGGGTATTAAAAAGTGATTATCCTGCTTTTGTTGGAGTAAAGGTCTCTACTGTCCAGGAAAGAAGGCTTTCTACTAGATGTTTGAGCACTGCTGTGAGGATTTGACTACATTCAGTACTTAGAGCATTAGTGATGTCAGGATGTTGGATGATCACCACCCCAACTGATCCCCAACTTCCCAAATCATCTTAAAAGTATTGGATGGAGCACCACCATCATTTCAGAGAACATAGCTCCACAGCTCAGTGCTGGGGACTTTTATTACCCATGGCGCCAATAGGCATTTGCACATCTGTATCAGCAATGGGTGCAACTTAAAGTAGCTAAATGTAATCATTAGGAGGGGTGTCCACAAGCACTATATTTGGACATATAGTGGATATGTATAAAATGATAATGGATACTTTGTTGTATTATGAAAA
The DNA here is from genome assembly GCF_030463535.1 of Salminus brasiliensis. NCBI lineage: Eukaryota > Metazoa > Chordata > Actinopteri > Characiformes > Bryconidae > Salminus > Salminus brasiliensis. The sequence goes on along the minus strand of NC_132898.1, from coordinate 22,822,823 downwards.
TGTAGAGTGGAGCTAGCTGCTCTATTGAAGGCTGAATGGGTGGGGCTATGTAGTTGTAAAAATAAATTAAAGTGGGCTGCCTAATTGACCAGGCACCAGTAATGGATACTTTGTTATATTAGAAAAGTAGAACAGAGTTAAAAGATGAATGGGTGGGGTTTTATAGTTGTAGGCTAAATGGCTGAATGGTGGGACTATATTTGTTGGCTGAATGGGTGGGGCTTTATAGTTGTTGGCTGAATGGGTGGGGCTTTATAGTTTTTGGCTGAATGGGTGGGGCTTTATATTTGTTGGCTGAATGGGTGGGGCTTTATAGTTTTTGGCTGAATGGGTGGGGCTTTATAGTTGTTGGCTGAATGGGTGGGGCTTTATAGTTTTTGGCTGAAGGGGTGGGGCTTTATAGTTGTTGGCTGAATGGGTGGGGCTTTATAGTTTTTGGCTGAATGGGTGGGGCTTTATAGTTGTTGGCTGAATGGGTGGGGCTTTATAGTTTTTGGCTGAATGGGTGGGGCTTTATAGATGTTGGCTGAATGGCTGAATGGTGGGACTATATTTGTTGGATGAATGGGTGGGGCTTTATAGTTGTTGGCTGAATGGGTGGGGCTTTATAGTTGTTGGCTGAATGGTGGGACTATATTTGTTGGCTGAATGGGTGGGGCTTTATAGTTGTTGGCTGAATGGGTGGGGCTTTATAGTTTTTGGCTGAATGGGTGGGGCTTTATAGTTGTTGGCTGAATGGGTGGGGCTTTATAGTTTTTGGCTGAATGGGTGGGGCTTTATAGATGTTGGCTGAATGGCTGAATGGTGGGACTATATTTGTTGGATGAATGGGTGGGGCTTTATAGTTGTTGGCTGAATGGCTGAATGGTGGGACTATATTTGTTGGATGAATGGGTGGGGCTTTATAGTTGTTGGCTGAATGGCTGAATGGTGGGACTATATTTGTTGGTTGAACAGGTGGGGCTTTATAATTTTTGGCTGAATGGGTGGGGCTTTATAGTTTTTGGCTGAATGGCTGAATGGCAGGCTTTAAAGTTGTAGGCTGAATGGCTGAATTGCGGGGCTGTATAGTTGTAGTCTGAATGGGTGGGACTTTATAGTTGTAGTCTGAATGGGTGTAGATACTGCATGGAAACACATTGGTTTTTGTGACATCATTCGAAATGGGCAGCTTAATTTCCATTACTGGACTGTATGCACTGGGGGAATATACGGTACATGCAGAGTACAGATCATCAGTATAAGCACATGTACAAAAACACACACACATACACACCCAAACACTTTTAATGAACACCAACACCCTGGCCCGCAGCAACCTGTAATAACTCAGGTCCCCAGTGTGCGTGTGTATGTCTGTGTGTGTGTGATCATTGACTCTGACAGACTATTACTGGCCTGGTCTTGCTGTGAAGAAGGTGGTGACCTTACTTACCCCAGAGACAGTATCGCACATGTCACACACACACACACACACACACACGTGTGTTTGTGTATTTGGTCTGTTGTTATTGACTGTATCAGTATACAGAGAAAGAACAGTGTAATCTGACTTGTGTTTGTTTATATCAGAGTTTGTGTTAATATATACAAATCCACTTTAGCAGAAATATTGGGGGGACTATAATTAGTATGACCACTAGTTTGATCAGTCAGATGTGGTGCAGCTCGAACACTTGTCTGTGATTGAATGGTTTGATGAAAAAGGACCAACAGAGTCTGTAAAACCATTTAGATCAGACTGTTTGAACTGGTTAGGAAATTCATCAGTGTTGTATGAAATGTGACTGAAAGAGAGCAGCAGAAGCTGATGTGCATGCCGGACCTGTTGCTGTAGCGACAGTGAAGTTGCCTTTAAATGGAGGAAGCAGTGACAGCTATCGTACTGTTAATTACACTCTCTCTACCCCACTCCAGACTCCATCTCTCTCTCTCTTTTCACGGTCCACTGAACACTTGATGCTCGAACGTCCACCCACTCTCCTCTGAGCCTCCTCTGGAACCCAAACACTGTCTCTCATCTCTTCCTGAACTCCTTTCCAGCAGCACTGCAGGGACTTGGTCGGGTAGATGGGAGAAAATGTATAATAGATATTAATAGATTAATATAATTAATAGATACACACACACACACACACACACACACACACACACACACACCCATAAACCCATATATGTATATAAAATAGCATATATGAAAAAAAAGGGCCCTATAGCAGAGAGCTCTTACAAATCAGCTAGTATACATAATCTAAAGCAGAGTAATCTTACATATTAGCTAGCTAATGCTAGCCTTACAACAGCTAGCTAGAGCAGAGCCATCTTTCAAACCAGCTAGCTAATGCTAGCCTTACAACAGCTAGCTAGAGCAGAGCCATCTTTCAAACCAGCTAGCTAATGCTAGCCCTACATCAGCTAGAGCAGAGCCATCTTTCAATTAAGCTAGCTAATGCTAGCCTTACGTCAGCTAGAGCAGAGCCATCTTTCAAACCAGCTAGCTAATGCTAGCCCTACATCAGCTAGAGCAGAGCCATCTTTCAATTAAGCTAGCTAATGCTAGCCTTACAACAGCTAGAGCAGAGCCATCTTTCAATTAAGCTAGCTAATGCTAGCCTTACGTCAGCTAGAGCAGAGCCATCTTTCAATTAAGCTAGCTAATGCTAGCCTTACAACAGCTAGAGCAGGGTGATCTTTCAAATCAGCTAGCTAGTGCTAGCCTTACAACTGTTGGAGCCATCTTCCAGATCTGCTAAGCTGTCATTAGCTACTCATTTGCTAACCACTAACGTTTGCCACACTGTAGTAACAGCAGAACTACCCAGAGGAAGGAAATATTCAAGCTAAAATCTCCTCTTAGCCTCATTTTGTCTCCTTTATGCTCAGAGTGATCTCACCTCAGTCTCAGATAATTAGGAGTCATATAGGACAAGTGGAAGATCTCATCCATAATAAGCTTTCTGCAGTCTATCAGAGCAGAAGGAAATCTCATGCTTTTCTCATTTGTGTCTAAAACCCTTCACAGTGCGCTGATGTCGATCTCTTCTTTTCACCTACGGGGGGTTTTAGTGTTATGTGAAACAATATCTGCTTTATTTTTCAGACAGATAAGATAAGAAAACATCTTTTTTCTTGGTGTAATCAGTGCCTAATCAGTATTAGCAAGTCAGTGTTATTCCAGGGCCCCAGTGAACTATTGTTAGAGTCATTTTCATACTCATAAATGATCAAAAGATCATCAGATATCATATGTTTGGACTGTTCTGCCACATATTTTTCTAATAACAATAATTATAGTCATCACTTACTATCACTGGGCACTGCACTGAACTGAATCTGCAGAGGTTAGCATTCTTGTAGCAAAACAAAGTTTTTCACTAGCGAAAGCCCAGCGCTGCCAATGCACACACAAGCAATAATTAACAGCCTGGAAGAGCTGGAATTCCCCTCTGCGAGCTGATCCGAATGTAAGGCAGATTAGTTCACAGGGATCAGAGTAATTGGCTAATAACAGACTGTCACCCTCGCCATCGGCCTACGGTGTTTATGTCCCAATAAAATCCACCTGCATCCTGCTGTTTCTCTCGGAAGGCCTTTCTTCTGACTCTCAGCGGCTCCAGCACACAAACGGGAGAACCGTCCTCAGATTGATTGTGTTCATTACAGTGGACGGCAAATCCCAGCATTACAGTAACCGCACAGAACTGCTGAGGTATAAAGAACCAACAGCAAAACAAAGACTGTTAGGCAGAGCCGCTGTAGCACGGGACCTCTCATCCAGCATTAAAAATGAATACTCTTCATCTTTCTTCCACACGCGCTCACACACACACACACACACACACACACACACACAGAGTGTGACTTTCTCTGATGTGTGTTTGAGTCAGCAGTGTGCAGCTACTTCGGGGTGGTTAAAGGACCAATTTCTCCCAAATGTAGTTTATCAGTCTAGTTATAATAATAATAATAATAATAATAATAATAATAATAATAATAATAACAACGCTTATTTACTACTTCTATTATTTATAAATGTATTTACTTGTCATTATTTTTGTGTGTAGCACTTTTTATACATATATTACAGCTTGCAGCTTGAGTCCTGACAAAAAATCATCATAAAAAAGAAAATGGTCAAACTGATTTTGCTAGGTAATTGCTATGGAGTTCCTAGGTATCCCAGGTGGTTGCTATGGTGTCACAGGTGGTTGCTCGCATCTAGCGTGTTGCCAAGTGGTTGCCATGGTACCCTTATGCGGTTGGTTGGGTGTTACTAGTGTGTCTGTATCACTGTCACATAAGATGTTCGTTGTTCGGGGACCAAAAAACCCCCCACAAAACATCTGCTGCTACATGGAACCGTACATCCAGTCACAAAGCGGAATACAAGCCTGCATTGATCAGAACCCCCCAGCGCTGCCAGCATCATGTGTTGGGGGGACTTCTAGAAGGCTTTAGCAATATATAACATTAAAGTGTTTTATTAGTTTTGGTAAATCAGCATTTATGGTTTAATGTTCATTAATACAGTTAAATGATTTTAGATATATTCAACTACCTTCTACCCTCACACACACACACACACACACACACACACACATTGCCACAACTCAGGCCTACTTGAAGCCTCCCAACATCCTTACCACAACAGACACTTGTGTTTCTCCTGTGTCCTCTGTTTTGAAAACCAAAATATGGACACTCTAACTAACACGTCTTCACGATGATTTTCTGGCTTCAGAACAAATGTCAGCAGACTGTGATATGAAGTGATAAGAGCGAGAGAGAGGGAGAGAGAGCGACAGTATGAGGCGGCAGTTTGTTCCAGGAAAGGCTCTTCAGCATACGGCGGGAGAGAAGGATGGAGTGAGGGACACAATGCAGGATTAGAGGAAAGGACAGCGTGAGATGTTTTTGTCTGTTCAGCCGGTCGTAATGAGCGCTGAAGGGAGGCTTTGTGCTGCAGCTCCGTTCTGACCTGTAAAAACCACAAAACAGAACAAACCACACCACTGAAAGATGAGCTGTGTGTGTCTTTGTGTGTGTGTGTGTGTGTGTGTGTGTGGAGAGAGAAGAGAGAAGAAAGAGACCTGCTTGGCTGAGAGAGAGAGATAATTCAGCTCACTATCATTCTAACATGTTTGTTGTGTGAATGCAAGTATGCACCAATTGCTGCAACACACCCATGGGCAAAACATTAAGACCACCTGCCTAAACATTTCTAAAGCCATGTTCTCACTGGCTCGTGCTAAATGATCATAATCTCAGAGGTTGTATGGGTTGTGTATGACAAAAAAAAGACTTTTTGAAATCTATGCTGGTAGAGTGCCCCCTAGTGGCTGGGGCTTCTATAGGCATGTGCCCAGAGTAGGCCTAGTTGGTTGGTCAATCCAGTAACGGCCATTAAACTGACCCTACACAGGAACCAAGACAGAAAACACTAAACTCTCAGCAAGGCTTTCACTTAGATCCGCAATAGGGTTTCTTTGACTCATAGCATAACAGTTGAACCCCGTTTGGAGCAATGTAAGAACCATTAACAAGAGGATCTGCTTGTACGTGAAGAACCTTCTAAAGCATTTAGGTAGATCTGCAAGATGTTATGGTTCTATATAGAACCACTACCTTTACTGAAGAACCTATTTTAGGGGTAACCATGGTTTAGTGTGATGGAACAAGAATAGACAGAGAGAGACACAGAGAGAGAGAGATAAAGAGAGAGATTGGTATAGAGCAAGAGAGGTTGAAAGAGAGAAAGAGTGTCCAAGGGAGAGAGAGAAAAGAGAGAGAGAAAAAGGCTGAGAGGCTTATTTCGGAAAAGCAGAGGGCGGTCAAGGACGAAGCATTTTGAGTCATTTTCAAATGTTCTTATTCTCTCTCTCTCTCTCTCTCTCTCTTCAGTGATGCTGCTGTTCTGATGACATTGCCAGGACAGCTGGTCGCACAGCACTGAGATAACGTTAATAGTGACAATACGACCTCTCTCTCGCTCGCTTTCTCTCTATTCTGTGTTCAGATCACTCTCTCTCGCTGTGCTGACCTCAGTCAGACTGTGGCGATCAGGCCTGAGAGTGTGGATCTGAGTGGATTATCAGCGCTTTTCTCATTATACCCTCAGACTGCAGCTGTTTTATTAGCTTATATCAACTGAGGAGCCAAATCTGACTTGTACCACCTAACCCCCCCCCCCCCCCCCCAACCAGAGACACAAGATGCAGTCTTGTATGGATTCATTAATTCTGTAAAGATTAGTCTGTACTGATTTATTCTGTAAAGATTCTGTAGTGATTCTGTATGTACTGATTACTGTAAAGTGATTCTGTAAAGATTTAGTTTGTATGGCTTCATTGTGTACTGATTAATTCTGTAAAGATTTAGTTTGTGGTGATTCTATATGTATTCATGATTTTTTTTGCATGAATTCATCTAGAAGGAATCAGTCTGTGCTGATTCATTCTGTGAAGATTCAATTTGTGGTGATTCTGTATGTACTTATTCATTCAGTAATGATTACGTCAATCTGGATGTGACAAAAATCGGATTTGGGCTGAGAGTCAAACATTGCCTTAATCTGTGCTGATTTATTCTGTAAAGATTCAGTACTTATGGATTCAGTCTGTACTGCTTTATTCTGTATCTGTTTGTGATGATTCCATACTAATTCAAAACCAAAAATATTCAGTTTTTAGGGCTTCAGTCTGTTCTGAAATATTCTGTAAAGATTCAGCCTGTACTGATTCAGAGCTCAGAAGCTTTAGACAGAAATTGTTATTAAAGGGCTTTCAGTATAATCACTTTCAGACCTGACAGGACACAAAAACAATTTCCCGGGTTTCTATGGATGAGAAGAAGCTCAGTATCTCTCTCTCTCTCTCTCTCTCTCTCTCTCTCTCTCTCTCTCTCTCACTCTCTCTCTCTCTCTCGCTGATAATGTCACTGACAGTCTCTCCATCCTGTTCTCTATCTAGAGCTCTTATTTTCCCATCAATTTCGCTTCCATTTTCCCATAATGCCTCTGAACAAAGTGTGTGTGTGTGAGTGTGTGTTAATAGTGGAAACTCTCTGTGCTGCGCTGTGCAGCTGCCGCCATGCCGCCTGTGTTTGTGTCTGATTGCATGTAAACAGAAAAATGGACTGTCCATCTGTGTGTGTGTGTGTGTGTGTGTGTATGGAGACAGAGAGAGGCTATAAACTCCCCTCTGTTCACACAGTAAAAATCCCATTATACAAATTCAGCCACCTGCTGCTCCACCAATGAGAACCACTTTATGATGCTCTGTGTGTGTGTGTGTGTGTGTGTGTGAAAAAGGGAAAATGAGAGTGAAGAAAAAGGTAGAGAGAGAAGCAAATGAGAGTGAGTGTGAGAGTGAGAGAGAGAGAGAGTTCAAGAGTGGGAGAGTGAGCATTAGTTATAAAGTCTAATGAATGCATAAAATCTGGACTCTTTAATATTTGATTGGTGTAAAACTGCAGCCTGTCCTGCTCTCCAGTGCTAATGACCACAACTAATCACACACTCATAGCTGCATTAGTGTGTGTGTGTGTGTCTTGTCCAGGCTGGTAAGTGAAGTTTTTACCAAGTATGCTCATCTCTGAAGTCTTAGATTTCCGTTCTATACTGAATACCTAAACACAAACCTGAAGGCATTTCCAAATGGATCAAACTGTACAGAAAAACAACAGTTTATCACTTAATATATCATTACATTTAATCGATTCATCACCTGGGATCCATTACTAACAAAACTATTACATTTGATTTTGGGTAGAAGTACTATTATTTCCTAATATTTATGTTAGATATTCATCTGAGCTTTAATTGTACCATATCATCATATCATATCACGGCCTGTGGCATTTTGTGGCAAGTCCCAGCTTAAAAATCCAGGCCAGCTTTTGCTGGTTTTTAATGGTCATGTGGCTGAAAAGCTGGTCATCCAGACAAAACACACCCAATGCTGGAAAGCTAGCTGGTTAGCCAGCTCTTGTCCAGCATGGTGTATGTTGCATTTGATTTTGGTCAAGCTTGGTGATGCTGGTCAGGCAGCCCAGATTAACCTGCTTGGGCTGGCCAGAAGTTCATTTTTTCAGCAGGTGCTTTTACGCTGGACAAGGCTAATAGATAGCAACTAATTCCCTGACAATTAGGAGCTAAGAGGCTAATGTAGCTAAAAAGTAACAGGACCTTATGTAGACCAGTTAGTACTAGAACTACAAAGATAATGTAGCTAACAAGAAGCATTAGATTATAAACGCCAATGAACCCTTTTCACATTTCCAGGCAGATTTGTATCTAGGTGGAGCTACATGAGCATGACATCACCTGAAAGTACCTCTTTGTTTGGATATGAGCGGAGCTGAATTGACCACATTGGTCAGCGGGAGATATGCATGGGAGTGGCTTTGTCCAGAAGTTCAGATAAGGAAGCTATAGAAATTGCATGCAGAATCAGACTTATTCAGACTGCCTTGGAGAACACTGGCTGTCTTATTGATTTCGGAGCTGGAGTGATTTTTCTTTAAGAGTTTCATTGAGTACTTGGGTGATTTAGACTAAATAAATCCCACAACAACTAAAAGTGACCATGATATTGTGAATGTGTAGCTATTTCAAGACAATGAATGACATATCTGACATATATGATAATAATGGCATAAGTTCTTACAAGTGTCGCTACCACATTTGTGCCGATCATGCGCACATGCGGAAGGCAAACTGAGCAGGGAGACTCAGGTAGGTCTGGGACTGGGTAGCCTGAGGCAGTCTGTGGTGCTCACAGATGATCACAAAATAATAAAATGCTAATGTGATAGAATTTGGATGTGTTTACCAGCTTACATTAGCTAGCCAGTCACACACCTGCTCCACTAACTGTTATAGCCATACACACACACATACACACACACACACACACACACACACACACACACACATACATATATAATAATAATAATAATAATAATAATGTATGGTAAGCTGAAAAGCTCAGGATGTCTCTCGGCTCTCGTTTTAAGGCAGATGAACAAACTCTCCATGTTGGCTACCAAGGTCAAGCACTTGCTGCCATATCTACACTGGCTAAAGCTTTCTAAAGATGCTATTTAATAGGCTATTTAAGACTGAAATGAATGTATGGTTAACCTTAAATTTTCACATTTTGTAAATTGGTCCAAATCACTGCTTGAGATATGAGGAAGGGACTCGGGACAACAGCATCTGAGTGTGACCCTTTCCATTAGCTACATTAGCTTCATAGCTCTAGGATTAATGATTGTGGTATACATTTTCAGATTAGCTTTGCAGCTGCAGTGCTAAAAATGAAGAAGCAAACTTTGGACACTGAACATGTTTGGAATCAGAGGTGGGCATTCAGATTTTTTTTTTATGAAAATATAAAAAAATTAAAACTTAATTAAAATTTAAAAAATTAATTCCTCCACATTGACTCAGTCATTTCCCCTTCAGTCCATGAGGAATATTTACACACAGCACCCCCTCAACACTGTTTTGTACCTAAAGTCTGAACTGGCAGAGTCGGCCTGAGGGCATGATGGAGAGCGTTTCACAGTCTTTCCCTCATTAAACATCAATTTAAGACCCATTTAGGATTTCTGGATTGTTGCGGAAGCCTATTAGCATTCTTTATATTGTTACGGAGAGTTGGCTGAGAATGCATTACTCCACAATCTGCATAAAAAAGGCATTTGGCAATCATTCACCGAGCTGCTAACCTCCTTAATGTGTGTTGTGACGAGTAGCAGGGAGGGGGGGTGTAGAGATGCCTACAGTTTTTTGGGGGGTTAATAATGACTGTATGATTTCTCGCGATGCATAGCCTTTTCATCAGAGAGATGATCTGCAGTGCGGGAGCGCACCGATCCGCTGGGCGAGGCGTGTTGGGTTTGTACAGCAGCACATAAAACATCAGCTGCATCCAGCAGGATGGCAGTAAAGGAGATGTATGAGGCTTCAGAAGGTGTTCGTTTTGGAGGAACGGACACCTGCAGAATCTCAAATCATGGAATTTAATCTTTAGCACAACAGGAAAGGCTGAGTAGAAACCAGGTGGAGGACCACCTGAATTGTAACCTGTAAACAAGAGGTTCTTCATGGTTTTCACGTATGTAGGACAAGAACACTGCCGCTCCAAAAAAGCTTGGAAGTGATTTTATTCCCAGTCATTTTGGAGATCTTCTATTGGGCCGTTCATCATGACATTCAAAATCCACCACAAGCATACAGGGTAAATCTTCCTGTTTCTCTCTGGAATCACTAAATGAACTGAAGAGCTGCTGAAACGTTCCGCTCTGTGATCTAGAACCTTGCTGTGTTTCCCCTATCGGCTCCTGTTTATATATGATCCTCCTGCTCTTAGAAATAATTGAATGAACTGGTCTGGCAGGGAAACTGCCAGATTCACTTTTCTGGGATTCCCACTTCGGTTTGGGTTTACACTGAATCCTGAACCAGTTTAATTGCTGCTAAGAACCTGGGGAACAATTAATGTGTGGAAGGGGTTTATCGAAAACCTCTTCTTTGAAGGTGTCCATTAAGGTCCTGAGTGACCAAAACCATGTTAGCTTAGAGTGTACGTTAACAATTTTATCATTATTTAATGATCCATTCTTAATTGCCGCATTCAATATGAAATCTCAGATATGGGAAGATTCCAGTTTCCAAGTGGTTATGGGTAATTCCCCCTTCCATTTAATTTTAGTGTTCAATATAGTGCTCCAGTGTAAGACATAGTGAGCATATATAGGGGCATATTTCTGTCCACTAAAACAATAGTGTTTTATATAGTGCTTTAATGGAGGGCATAGAGGTTAGGCCACAGTTATGTTCCCTATAATAATAGTTTTCTATATAGTGCTACAATGTAGGTTGCAAGGATTAGGCCACATATCCACCCAATAAAACTATAGTGTTTTTCTATAGTGTTCCAATATATGGAATAATAATTAGGAGGCATATTTTACCCCATCTAATAACAGTGTTCTATATAGTGTTCTAATGTAGGGAGTAGTGATTAGAGGGCATATTTTTGTCCCCCCAGTGTTCTACAGTATATAGTTCTCCAATGTAGGGAGTAGTGGTTAGGCCACATTTCCATTCTCTATATTAAAAATAGTGTTTTATATAGTGCTCCAATGTAGGGAGTAGTGATTATGATTAATGATTATTTGATGATCCATTCTAAATTGCTACATTCAGGATCAAATCTCAGATCTGGGAAGATTCCAGTTGGTGGTCAATTTCCACTTCCACATTTAACTTTATCATTCCACTAAAGCTAGCAAAAGATGGCCATCCAGCTAGGATAGCAAAAAATGTTTTTAAAGAAGAACTGGTCATTTCAAAGTATGAAGAAGTTAAGTTTTGCTTTGACAGTAAGGATTTGTAAATGCATAAAAGGAATTTTTATTGTGAAATTTCCCCCTAAGAACAGTCTGGAGCTGAGAGTGTGAGTAGGTTTAAATTTCAGCTCACACACAACTCAACCCAGCTGCAGAGGAAGGGACTTAATTAGAGGCAACACACGCAGACCTGTTTTGACAAGGTCTATAAATTTTCATAGAAGATGAACTAGATAAAAAACAGCTCCTCTGAAATACAACCTGGAACAAAGTGCAAACAAACACAACTAAACTCAGGACCAAGTAAACAAGCAAAAAACACAAATACATCTCCAACAAATCAACAAAATTAGCATTTAGGAGCAAACAGAGTCAACACTACTACAAATAAGTGACCACCGGAGACTATAGCCTATTCACTTTATAGTGCACTATTTGGGCTGTGTCTGAAACTACACCCTATTCACTATGTCAGGGAATATTTTGCTAAATAGTTTCAGACACAGCCCAAGTAGTGTACAATATAGTAATAAGGCATAGTGTGTTACACAGTTCACTTTCAGTTCTCCATAATAATAGTGTTTTATGGAGTGCTCCAATGTAGGCCATTTTATGTCCCCTATAATAATAGTGTTCTACATAGTGCACCAATGTAGGGAATAGTAATTAGGCCATTTTTATATCCCCTATAATAATAGTGTTCTACATAGTGCACCAAGGTAGGGAATAGTGATTAGGCCACATTTATGTCCCCTATATTATTAGTGTTCTATATAGTGCACCAATGTAGGGACCACTGCACCAATGAATAGTAATTAGGCCACATGTATGTCCCCTATAGAATAATAATAGTGTTCTATATAGTGCATGTAGGGAATAGTTATCCATGACTGTCCGAACTCTAGTGCTCTTCAAACCTCTTGAAACAATGAAGGTCTCTTCGGCTGTTACGCTGCTCATTTTTTTGGAATATTAATGCAGACATTTTGACCATTTGGGAATGCTAGACTGTTCTGTACCACCCTGGGTAAGTTTGCAGGGCTGTGGTGTGAAAACAGTTGAGTGCAGGCTGTTAAAACCTAAAGGGACGGTTTGGCAAGTTTCTCTGTAGTGCTCTGGTTCACACTCTTCTTCTCTCCCTACAGAGATGTTCCTCTCCTGAGTGTTCAGCAGCGCCGCAGTAATGGAGTGTTTTATAGCTCCTGTCAGGCTGTAATGTAGGACAGTTCCTCCCCTGATCTGCAGTGAGAGCTCTGACAGGCTGTGGGCTAACTGGGGATTTAAACTTGGGGCTTTAAAAAGGCCCCAGTTCCTTTTAAATCACTGGCCAGTTCACTTAAGTGACCTGTCCAGCTCCTGCTGTCCATGACCTAATAATGACCCCTTTAAAGACCCGTAGATCATGGTGCCATGGGTAGGATGTCATTTGTTTTATTGGATCACCTGATGGAGGTCTACTAGACACCTACTGGAGTGAGTTTCCTCAGGGGTTCCTGACCCGAGCCCTGGAGACCTTAGACCTCTACATGTTTGTGTGGGACGTGTGTATCTAGCACACCTGATTCGTCTCGTTAACTAGCTCATGTGCTGGTCAGGTGGGGCAGAGTGTGCAGAGCTTGACCTCCTGAGTTGACGTGATGAACCTCCACTGAAATGCTTGCTGATAGTACATGCTTCCTCCTTGACTAATACACTATATGTCCAAAAGTTTGTGGACACCCTTTCTAAACAAATGAATTTAGCTACTCATGATCATTCTACGTTTCTTCAGAAATCAAGGGTATTAAAAAAGAGTAACTGTCCTTACTGTCCAGGGAAAGCTTTTAACTAGATTTTAGATTTTGGTGCATTGCTGTGAGGATCTGATTGCATTCAGCGACAAGAGTGTTAGCAAGGTCAGGATGTTGGATGATCACCACTCTACCTCACCCTCAAGTTTTTTAGGTAGATTTATTTTTTTCAATTGAGAAATATTTGGACCACCTGTACATTTTGTATCACACTTTGACATCGTGTATGCACTATGCACAGTGGGAAATTGGTTGTGTTTATGTTTAAAAAAAGGTTGGATATATCACCTTTTAACTAGCTGAATGCATTCATTAGAAGGGGTGTCCACACACATTTGGACATGCAGTAGTAGTGTATAAAACTAACAGAAAATAAGAAAATAATATATACAGCAATATATTAATATTAATAATATAATAGTAATAATAATAATAATAATAATAATAATGCAACTAAAATATATAAAGAATGAAATAGTTGTATGTACACTAAATATAAACTGTATACAAATGAGGAGCTAAATAGTTGGTGTGCGATGTAGAGATGACTTCAGTGAAAAGGGACAGCCGTATTCACCCCCTTTCTGCAAGGCGACACAAACTGCAAGAGTGTGACTGCAGCTTTAGGCTCAGCAGTATTCAGGATTTTGTGCTTGTTCTTGTTTTCTGTCCCAGCGGGCCAGTGCTGATGACCCGAGTGTGCCGGTTTAGGGGCTTAAAAGTTTTACTGCGGCTTTCTAAAGAGAGAGAGAGAGAGAGAGAGAGAGAGAGAGAGAGAGAGAGAAAAGGAATGTGTGTGTGTGTGGTGTCAGCAATATCAAAGCACAAGGCTGTAGCCAAAATCTATTATTCCATTATTTAAAGCCTCTGCTCTCCTCTCCTCTCCCCTCTGAACAGCTGTGAGGTTACAAACACTGATTTTGTTCCCAACCCTCTGGATCCCCAAATCTGTGCACGTTCCCAGCTCTCACGCTCCGGAATTCCCACATCAAAGCAGCTCTAATCCGCAGACTAATCAGCAGGATGCAGGATGCTTCATGCTCAGTGTGTGTGTGTGTGTGTGTGTCTGTGTGTGTGTGTGTGTCTATACAATTGTAGTGAATATGATTTCTAGCAATTATTGGAGAAACTGTAATTGCTCAATGTCTGTGTTCTTGAATTAGGGCCAATGTGGATATTGATTGATTGCAACCACAGAGGCTCGTCCTTTCAGACTGGTATTGAGGCGGAGAGGCAGATAAAGAGTAGAGAATTGATCCAGAAAAACAAGCCGCTCTGCCGAAGATCAGCACGCCAACAGATGGATCTTCACTGCAGGTGTGAAGGGAAGGAAGCAGTGGATGAAGCTGCAGACAGTCTACAGAGGGCCCACTCACAAAAGACAAGACGGGTGAGACGGAATCGTCTGACTGACGTTCGGACAAAGTATACAGATGTCTCTGCCCTTTCTGTACTCTTCAGGACAGGACAGGTGTGTATTCTCATCGTTCCCATATACACCTGTCCTATTAACGTCTGCCCACCTGTCCCACACACACCTGTTCCAGCCATACCAGTCCACCTGTCTCACACCTGTCCCTCTCACACAGCTGTTTACTTGTGCCACACTTGTCCCATCTGTTTATCTTTCCTTAGTTACTTTTGTCCCTCTCAAACCTGTCTCACCTACACCTGTCACATCCATGTCTATCTCTCACAGCTGTTACAACTACACCTGTCCACCTGTCACACACCCTTTCCACTTCCACCTGTCCCTCTCACACCTGTCCTGCTCACACACTGCTGTGCTGTACACATCTGTCCACTTGTTCGTCTAACACCTGTTCCACTTCCACCTGTTTATCTGTCCCACACATGTCCCATTCACATCTGACCCTCTCACTTCTGTCTACCTTTTCCACCCCTTTTTGCCCCTCCCACACCTATTCCATACTTGTCCCTCTCACACCAGTCCCAGTCTACCAGTCCCACCCAAGTCTGTCTCTCTCATACCTGTTGCACACACTTGACTACCTGTCTGACATCTGTTCCAGTCTACCTGTACCACACGTTTCTGTCTCACCTGTCTCACCTCACTTGTCCCTCTCCCATCTGTCCCAAACATACCCGTCTACCTGTCTTACACCTGGCCCTGTCACACCTGTTCCAGTCTTCCTGTCCCATACTTGTCTGTCTCACCTGCCGTTCACTTGGCCCTTTCACACCTGTCCCAGTCTACTTGCCGCAAACCTGTCCCTCTCTCCTGTCCCACACTCGTTGCTCACACATGTCTCTCCTGCACTTATGTTCTGTTATGTTGTGGTTAAATTCTGAATATAAATAGCCCTGTGACTTGTTGCTGTCTAAAGTCAAACCTGATGAATGTGTTCAGTGTAAAAGAGACATTCTGCAAACGTTTCTGCTGCTTTCAGATGGCGCCACAGTAGTGATGTGTGATCTGCACACACAGGATGAATTGAACAGAGATTTGTGTCCACAGGTCTATTTACTCTCTAGAAACTGTAATCTCTCTCTCTGTGTGTGTGTGTGTGTACGTGTGTGTGTATATGTGTGTAATGTATGCACTAGCACAGATGTGCGGATGTGTGCTTTTACAGGTTTCTGCTTTGCTGAACTGAGAATCTGCGAGTGTCACAGTGTGACTTACGTTCAGGGATCAAAAACTGCACCTTGTAATTCACACCTGAACAGGTGTGTGTGTGTGTGTGTGTGTGTGTGTGTGTGTCCTTCAGCCGTCACTGCAGAATTTATGTACTGCTAAGCATTAAAATCGACTGCAGCAGCGCTGCTTTTATCTTGTATGCAATAAAACCTACTGCCCTCATCAGCACCAGCTCACCCCTCTACACCCCCACTCTGACCCAGCACTTTTTAACTGCCTTGCTTAGTTATTGTAAGGGTGTTGCTATGTGGTTGTGATGGTATGGTTAAGTGTTTCCTGGGTGGTTGCTATTTAGTTGCTAAATGGTTGCTAGATGAGTGCTATAGTGTTGCTAGGTGGTTGCTATGGTATCACATGTGATTGCTAGATGGTTACTAAGGTTTTTATGTGTATGCTCTGTGCTTTATATGGGGTTGCTATGTTTTTTGATCTGGTTGCTTTGGTGGTTGCTATATGGTTAAATGTTTGCTGAGTGCTTGATATGTTTTTGCTCGGTTTTAGCCTTGTTTTCCATGGGGTTGCTAGGGTGTTGCTACGTTGCTGCCTTGTGGTTGTTAAATGTTTGCTGGGTGCTTGATATGTAGTTGCTAGTTTTTTGCTATGGTATACTAGTTGGTTGCTGTGTTGTTGCTAGGTGGTTCCTAGAGTGTTTCTAAGTGGTCATTGTGGTATCCTATGTGGTTGGCTGGATGTGACATCAGTGTGACATATGAATGGTGCACAACTCCACATTCATTCTTATGGAGAACATTTTTGTAGAAAATCTGTTGCTATGTGGAAACCGTACATCCTCTTTGTACGTCTTTCCTAATAATCACCCCATCTAACCCTCTCTCTCTCTCTCTATCTCTATCACTGCCATCCTATTGTGTTGCTATGGCAAAGGCCTAGCGGCTGCCTGTAGTCATGGTGACAGATCAGTATAGGGGGGGTTATGATTATATTAATATATCTGCATAAATTAGAGAAATTACAGCAGGACGACTTGTCCTGGCTTTAGGTCATCATGTTCTTCATCAGCGCACACACACACACACACACTCGACAGTGATGGGCTCTTTGAGGGGTTTATATTTTTAGAGGACAAATTGGTCAGAAGTTTAAAGTTGAAAAAAAGAAAAGCCATCTGAGAAACTTTTAAATAGTCCTTAACAAACTTTTGTGTGTGTGTGTGTGTGTGTGTGTGTGTGTGTGTGTGTGTGAGATTTCTGTAATTGCTGTGAAAGCTTGTCGGCGTGTGTGAGCTTATTCAAATTATATAAATAGATTATTCTAATACACACACTATACTGAATCACACAGAGAAGCTTTAATTATATTCACAATATAACACACACACACACAGACACACACACTGCAGCCTACCTCTCTACGTTTGTTATATTGTTAGCTTTACTTTCATATAACTCGTGACTGAATCATCTGCACAGAGAGGAGGAGGCTGCAGTGCAAGTTCAAGAGTCTTAATCAAATCCACTGATTTTATGCTTTTTTCTAAAGTCTATTCAAATTCAATATTTCAGAATTAAACCAAATCATTTCACATTCAGTGTTTCAAAACCAAATCAATTAAATTACAGGGTTTCAAGAATAAAAAAAAATAAAATAGAATGAAATCAAATCAATCAATGTTCAGTGTTTCAGAATCGTATCAGAACTGACTTAAATTAATTAAAAATCAGCATTTCAGAATAGAATAAATTCAAATGTAGTGTTTCTGAATCAAATCAATTCAAGTTTAGTGTCTAAGAATCACATTAATCCTAATTCAGCATTTCGGCATCAATTCAAATTCAGCATTTCAGAAAGAAATGAATCAAATACAATCAATTCAAATTCAGTGTTTTAGAATCACATCAATTCTAACTCAGCATTTCAGAATCACATCAAATCAGTTCACATTCAGTGTTACAGCATCAATTGAATTCTAATCCAGAGTTTTAGGACCAACTAAAATTCAGTATCTCTGAACCGACTGAAATTACAAATTTGTAGAGTAGAATAAATTCAAATTTAGTGTTTCAGAATCAAATCAATTAAAATTCAGTGTTTCCGAATCACATAAATCTAATCAATTCAGAATTAACTTTTTGTAATGAACAAAAATTAGTATAACTCAGCCTTTCATAATCAAATCAATTAAAAACAGCAATTCTGAATCCATTTAAATTCAGTGTTTTTAAGAATAGAATCAATTCAATTTAGTTTCAATTCAAAATCAAATCCAATTCCGACTCAGCATTTCAGAATCCAATCAAATCAATTCAAAATCAGTGTTTCTCTTGAATCCAATTGAATCGAATCAAATTCTGTGTTTATTTTTAGCCAAGGATTTTGGGATTAACGACCCCTAAAGCATGGCCACTTTATCAGAAACCCTTAACTCGTAGCTCCACCCTGCTGGTGTACATTACAAATGAATACAGGGACATCACAAATTACAGTACATTATTTTGCTAAAACACACAAACAGTCATTACAGACAGTTTAGTCAGAGTCAGTTTAATTACACCTGCACACGGATCGGCTACAACAATAAATAAATAAATAAATAAATAAATAAATAAGATACCAGCCTAAATAAACAGCTATATAACTAAAAACATGTCTTCACACTTACAGACCCTTTCAGGTTATGAATCTGGTGAGGCCATGGAGCTCACAGAGAGGCTCACAGTGTCAGCTATGGTAACCCAGCAGCCATTAACAAAACAGTCTGAGCCAATCGGACACAGCAAAGGGGGGTTTATCGTCCATCGTGAACATGAAGTCTGTACAAAACCGCCTGAACTGGGTCCCAGTGAACGTAGCCCATCAGCCAAGTTTGCTTCTTTAGTATTACACTGGAGCTACGAAGCCAATGTACACTATATAGACAAAAGTATTGGGGCACCAGGTGAAGTAACTGTCTCCACTGTCCAGGGTAGGCTTTCTAGTAGATTTTAGAGCATTGCTGCGAGGATTTGATTGCATTCAGTGGCAAGAGCATTAGTGAGGTCATACAGCTCATCCCAAAGGTACTGGATGGAGCATCAGCATTCCAGAGAATACAGTTTTCCTGCGTTAAAGTAGCTGAATGCATTCATTATAATATAATCATATATTATATATATCATATTGTGTACATTAGCCTCTTGATTGCATACAGAGAGCCAACAAGTATATCATTTACATGGCCTGAATGATAATGTTGTGTGTATATATACATGGGTGCATTAGGAGTGTGTGTTGTGTATTTACAAAATACATGTTTTTTTGTTTTTTTTTACAAATACACTACAATAATTAAACATAATTTTGACAAAACATAATTGGAGGTAAAGTCCTGCTCCTGCTTCCTGTACTGTAACAAGCTGTGTAGCGCTGACTAGCAGCTATTGATATACGGGTAGATGTACTGGTAGAAGCGAGGCAAAGCACAGCAATGTTAGCATATCTTTCATTTACCAGACCATATACTGACTTCTGTGGCTTAATTCGGCCATAATTCGGCATAGTTGTTTAATCCATATTTTAACCCATGTGTAGTCAATCATCCAGGATGTCATCTAGTAAGTCTGTGGTTCTTAAGTGTTACTTCTCTGGTATGAATTTTAGTACTTACTAGTTCCATCCATCCATTCATCCATCCATTGTCTTATCCATTTCTTCCTGGTCAGAGTTGCCGTGGATCCAGATCCAACCTGGAGTCATTGGGCGCATGGCAGGAATACCCCATAGGCAAGGTGCAAGTCCATAGCAGGGTGCCACACACAACAGTTCACACCCACACACACACACACACAATCACACCTAAGGGCAGTTCAGCTTAGACAATTCACCTACCATATGTTTTTTTTGGAGGTGTAAGGAAACCAGTGTACCCTGAGCCAGTGGAGCTGTGCAAGACATACACTACCTGTGGCACCACCGTGCTGTTTACTTAGTAACTCCAGTGTCAGGGCCAGCTCTAACCTTATATGTATAGCTCAACACAACTAATAGAACAAGTGCTTCTCCAAATTCAACACAAAATGCCACTTTAATGACAACTGAAGTTTCTTAATTTTTCAACCCCTTCATGATGAGTGTCTTTAGTACTTATTAGAGCACCCCACTGTTCTGACCTGCTGCAAACATGATGCATTGCCAGACACCAGCTTCTGGCAGCATTCCTGAGGAATCTTAGCTCTTTCCTCATGGGCAGTGGCCTTCAAGTCGCTGATATTCTTGGCTTTGCTGCTGCAATCTCCTTCTTCAAATTCCACGAAAGACTTTCTATGGGGTTTAAGTAACAGGGGACTGTGACGGCCATCTCCCAGGACCTCTTCTGAAACCAAGCCTTTGAGGTATGTTTGAGATGACTGTCTTGTTGGAAGGTCCAATGACGCCCAAACTACAGCTTCTTCATAGAAGGGCATGACGTTTTCTCCAAGGATTTCCTGATACTATATTGAATCCATCTTCCCCTGAACGCGCTGCAGGTTTCCAGTGTCAGAGGAAGCGCAGCAGCCCTGGAGCATCACTAATCCACCATCGCGCTTCACTGCAGGCAGTGCTTCATTCTTCCTCCTCCAGACACACAGCAGATCTCTAGGCCCTAAAAGTTCCAGTTGTGTTTCATCACTAAACTGGCTTTATTTATATGAGCAGATTGGAGCTCACTGTTCTTGTACTTTTGGGTCATTCGAGGGTTTTTGAGCATCCGTGTCCACAGGAATCTGATGGCAGCCAGTGATAACTTCGTCATTCTGTCACATCCAGGTAGTGTAGCCAGTGTTCCTTTAAACTGTGAATTTTGCAAACGGTGCCTCCAGCTGTATCCCCAGGAACATTCAGTGCCTTTGTTTGCATTTTCCTTGGTTGTGCAAGGCAATGATATCTTCCAGTACCCTAGCTAGTCCAGGTATTTGGTGTGTCTTATTTCAAGAACACCAGAAGAAGCAACTAATGAAGCTTTTGATTTGCCACCTGATCTGATGAGTGCTCTTATGAAGGATTCTTACTCGTACTCAGTAAAAGTGGCACTATGTGTTAAATTTGGAGAAAACACTTGTTGCCCAGAATACCCAGTCGCTCCTTTCTCTTAACTTGAGTGCCTATTTAAACTATAACTCTACAGTAGTAACCAAAAAGTTGTTAGCAGGCCTCCTTGGTGGTAGAAGGACCCTAAGTAGCCACGTCTGTAGAATAATAGGTAGAGCTGGCTCTGTCCAGTGTAAAACTACAGTACAGTCCTGGCTGATTGACTACATTTCGAATAAGGTGATGAAAGGCCAAACTATCAGTATAACCCTTTCCACGTTGGCATGGTAACACCTCATAGGCCTTGAGCAGGTACGTAAACACTTCAGCTGTAGGTTCTCCAGCTCCTTCATAGTCATAAGCATTGAGTTATGAGCGTCTGCTGTAACCGATTGTGAACCGGTGTCGGAGTTTGGTTGGCGAAGCTTCAGTGGGGGGTTTATAGACACAAAAAAAATGTCCCAGGGTCAGTGAACTTGGGCCAGTCACACCCAGGCATGGAAGTCCTGTCTCCATTTAAAGCCCCGCCCCCTGTACCAGGCTCCAGAGATTGGCTGAAAGTACAACAGCAGACGGAAGCGCCTGAGCAGGCCGCAGAAGGTTGCTGCAGCGACCACGACCAGTGGCGACATCATCACAAAGCCGAGGATGATGAGGGCGGAGCAGCTGTTGTCGTCAAGGTAACGGCAGATTGCAGACGGGGACGCAAGTACCTGAAGGGATGGAGGTGGGGGGTTAGTATGGTGTGTGTGTGTGTGTGTGAGAGAGTGTGTTTGTGGGGGGAGTTAGTAGTGTGTGACAGCTTCAAGATAAGAACCGGCCCCTGAGCTGTCAATAAAACCTCTGAGCTGCCAATCAATTGCCACACACACACACACACACTCCAGCAGTTCATTGGAATCCAATTTACAGATGCTGAAGGGAATTAGAATTCTCAGCCAGAATCAAAATAAAAAGCCATTTAACACTAAACAATGTCTGTGTGTGTGTGTGTGTGTGTGTCTGTACTATATATCATAACTGTCAAGACCTGCAAAAAGTCCAATGTTTGTCTTGTATTGAGCTCCACATACAGTGTTTATGTTCCAAAAACGTAATTCACTTTCCCAACCTCTCTTTATAACACCTAAGAATTAAACACACCTTTTCTGTCCCTTTAAGACTGATATACACACTTGGACATTATTGTTGGTACCCCTCGGTTAATGAAAGAAAACCCCACAGAAATAAATGGTCACAGAAATAACTTGAATCTGACAAAACTGATAATAAATAGAAATGCAATGAAAATTAACCAATGTAAGTCAGACATTGCTTTTCAACCATGCTTCAACAGAATTATAAAAAAAAACTGGACAGAAATGATGGTACCCATAACTTAATATTTTGTTGCACAACCTATATAGAAGGCCACTTCAGAATAGTCCAATGTTTTGCTCTTAGCCATTCTTGGGTGTTTTTAGCTGTGTTCTGGGTCATTATCCTGTTGCAAGACCCATGACCTGCGACTGAGACCAAGCTTTCTGACACTGGGCAGCATATTTCTCTCTAATTCTCTCTAGAATCCCTTGATAGTCTTGAGATTTCATTGTACCCTGCATAGATTCAAGACACCTTGTGCCAGATGCAGCAAAGCAGCCCCAGAACATAACAGAGCCTCCTCCATGTTTCACAGTAGGGACAGTGTTCTTTTCTTTTCTTGATATGCTTCAATATAGAGCTGATGTGCCTTGGCAAAAAGTTTTTGTCTCATCTGTCCAGAAGCTTTGGGGCTTGTCAACATGTAGTTTGGCAAATTCCAGTCTGGCTTTTTTATGATTTGTTTTCAACAATGGTGTCTCCCATGAAGTCCACTTTGGCTCAAACAACGACGGATGGTGCGATCTGACACTTGAGTTCCTTGAAGTTCACCTTTAATCTCTTTAGCAGTTTTTTTTGGCTCTTTTGTTATCATCCGTATTATCCATCTCTTTGATTTGTCATCCATTTTCCTACTGCAGCCACATCCAGGGAGGTTGACTACAGTCCCATGGATCTTAAATTTCTGAATAATATGTGCAACTGTAGTCACAGGAACATCAAGCTTCTTGGAGATGGTCTTATAACCTTTACCTTTAACATGCTTGTCTATAATTTGCTTTCTAATCTCCTGAGACAACTCTTTCCTTCGCTTCCTCTGGTCCACGTTGAGTGTGGTACACACCATGCCACCAAACAGCACAGTGACTGTATGCCTGTAGCCCTGTAGCCCTATATATAGGCCCAGTGACTGATTACAAGATTGTAGACACCTGTGATGCTAATTAGTGGACACACCTTGATTTAACATGTCTCTTTGGTCACATTATTCAATCAGGGGTACCATCATTTTTGTCCAGGCCTGTTTAATGAGTTTACTTTTATAAATAATTCTGTTGAAGCATGGTTCAAAATCAAAGTCAGATTTTCATTTGTTCATTTTCATAGGATTTTTATTTATTATTACTTTTGTCAGATTCAAGTTATTTCTGTGACCATCGTGGGTTTTTCTTTCATTAACCAAGGGGTACCAACAATTTTGTCCATGTGTGTATGTAAATGAGATCTGTTTTGATTGGTTGCTCTGTACTGAGCCTCATAAAAAGCAATCTGAGCAGAAACCCAGTCTAAATGGGTGGGGCTTATCTGCTGTAGGCTGAACGGGTGGGCTGGGCAAAGCTAAACAGGGTAAAAGGCAGATGACCTGCTCAAGTTAAAGGCAGCAATTCATCCAAATGATTAAATAACCAATGGTCCATGGACAGCAATGTGTAGCCAGGAATGTCCAGCTAACTTAGGACACATTTAGAGGATAAAACCTCATATCTGAGAGCACATATCAGGCACATTTAGTTTGCTTGCTTTCCCTTTTACTTGAACTTAGCATGTCGCTAAATTAGCTGTAGCCTGAATGAGTGAAGCTATACTTCTGTACACTGACTGGGCAAAGCTAAACTGTGGTAAATGAAATGGGCAGAAAGGATGAATGCATGGGATGTAACTATTGAAGGTTGAATTAATGGGCTAAACTGTTATAGGGAGAATGGGTGGGGCTAAACTGCTGTAGGTTTAATGGGCGGGGATACACTGAGTTATAGAGTTATATTTTTCCCAATGAAACACGCCCCCTTAATCAGACTGAGTGGTAAAACATTCCCCAACATGGCTGTGTTTATTAGGAAAGTTAAGTTAAGGCAGTCACACACTCCAGTCACACACGTTTAGAGGATAAAAACTATCTGAGAGCACAAAGTCGAGGGTTTTCCACTGTTTTTGGGCACTGGGTTTTTTAAAATAAACTGGTTCATCCAGGTTTAATAGCTTTCCCTTTTACTTTGCAACTCCAATGGACCTTGCCACCTGTGACGTTATGAGCATACCATCTATATATATATATATATATATATATATATATATATATATATATATATATATATAAATAGATAGATCATAGAATAATTAGACATATCTGTATATACAAACTGGAAAATTGATGCTTGTGTGTGCTTGTGTGTGTGTGTGTGTGTCTCACCCGTGAATGGCAGAGGAACCCTGTGTACAGCAGCAGGACGGCAGGCAGCAGCACCAGTGTAAACACTCCAGCCATCAGCGTCACACACACACTGGTCAGTCCTACGTTCCACAGAACAAGGCCTAAACCCCAACACATACACTCGCAGCGCCCGCGCCGGGACCCCCACACACTCCCGTCACAGCGCGCCACAGGTGGGGGCAACATCCGCACCCCCTCACACAACCCAAATTCATCCTCCACCTCATGCTCATCCTCCACACTGTCATCCACCTCCACACCACACATCCTGCAGAGAGAGAGAGAGAGAGAGAGAGAGAGAGAGAGAGAGAGAGAGAAAGAAAGAAAGAGTCTTAAATCACACAGGTGGTTAAAATGCTGCTCATCCAGGTGGTCATCAAGCTTATTGGCTAGTTTGTTGGGCAACGACTGTGGTCATGCTGGTGGACCAGTGTGGTAATACTGCTCATGCTGGCCATGATGGTCAGCAAACTTGGTCATACTTGGTCATACTGCCAGCATGTTCAAGTTGGACATGCTGGCAGACCAGCTAATCCATCAAATATACACTACACTGGTAAGCCTGCTGGTTAACCAGCTCTTGACCAGTATATTATATGTTTCATATGAATTTGACCAAGCTGATTGTCAAGCTGGTCAAACTGGCTTTAGTTTGGTAGAGCTGGTTGACCAGTCTGGTCAAGCTAGTCATACTGGCGGACCAGTGTGGTTATGTTGTCATGTTGGTTGACCAATGTGGTAATGCTGGTCATTCTGATCAACCAGCCTGATCATACTGGTTGTCCAGCTTGATCAGGTTGGGCATGCTGGTAGAGCAGCTAAATCATCAAACTCAAAACACAAAAAACACACCCTATGCTAGTCAAAAGCTAATACTGTCAACCAGCATGACCAGCTTGAGCTTTTCTCAGCAGGCATGCCACCTTTACATGTCCAATATGTTCAATAGCAAAGTACAGGTAGAACCTCCACTAAACATGTGGCAGAGAAGAGCCATCTATCATAAAGGGCTAATGTAGGACTATCTGCACTGTTGTGCAATATGCTCAGTCGGAACCTTGTTTTGGGTAATAGCACCCTGAGGGTCTCACAGGAAAGAATGAAAGAGTTAGAATGAGATAGAGAGAGCGAGAGAACATCCTGAAATAAAGCTGATTGCACTGATGAGAAGGTTCATTCAGACCAGTGCACACACACACACACACACACATTAAGAAATATTTGCATTTTCCGGACAAGGTGACTCTTTTAGGTGATCAATACGGTGATAATTACAGATATTACACAAAGTACATCTAAACTGCACTGTAATTATAATACGTTCCAGACAGCAGCAGACTGGACAATCCATCAAACAGACAAACATCAGTACACTGCATTAACCCAGCACAAGGTCAATGCTCTCAGCCTGTCTCCAAAAAAACTACTTCTGACTACTTCGGCACTGAGAAATAACCTCAGATGAGACTCAACAAATAGATCCACACACTCATTCTGATTGCAAAACACTACAGAAAGTGCAGGGCGCACTATAATGCTCTTATTAGGTTCCACACACTCATTCTGACAGACTGTTATACACTACGGGAAGCATAGGGGGCGCTCTATAATGCTCTATAATGTTCATAGGATCCACAAGGTCAAGTATATCCCATATATGTATAGATAATATATATAAACCTATGTATTTAGAGGCATGTAGTACCTCTATATAAGTACCTATGTATAATAACATAGAAAAATAAATATGTACAGACATGTGAAAAACAAAGTACACCCTCTTTGAATTCTATGGTTTTACAGATCAGGAAATAAATAAAAAATCCTTAGCAGGTCCTAAAATTACATAAATACAACCTTAGATGAACAGCATCACATGACAAATTATGTAGTATCATTACCGATTTAACAAAAATGAAGCCACATTTTGACCCACTCTTCATTAATAACGTTGCTTTGTTTGTTGGGCATTCGTTTATGTACAGCTCTCTTTAGGTCCCACCACAGCATTTCATTTGGGTTGAGGTCTTAACTTTGACTGAACCATTACAACATTACAACACCTTTGTTCAGTCTTTTTTTTCGAATTGTACCGTCAAGAACTTAAACATTTAATATGCGAACTGAGGCCTGTAGAGTCTGAGATGTAGCTCTCAGGCTTTTTGCAGTTTCTCTGAGCACTGCATAGTCTGACCTTGGGGTGAATTTGCTTGGATGTCTTGAATGTTTTCCACTCAGATTGAAGAATCTCTTCAAATTACTTAGAAATGGTTTTATAACTCTCCCCAAATGAATGGGCAGCAACAATTGCTTCTCTCAGGTCATTATTGCTGATGTCTTTACATCCTTGGTCTTGTGTTCAGACCAGCAAATAACTAAAACTTCTGCTTTTATAGAGGTGGTCACACTTGCTGATGAGTAATTAATCAAGGGTATTTGATTAGCAGTACCTGCTACTTACCCTCCTAATTCATATGGCAGCAGTAAGGGTGTACTTAGTCTCTCACACACTGCTAAGGACCAAATGTTTTGTACTAAAACCATAATATTCAAAGAAGGTGTACTTAGTTTTTCACATGACTACACACACGCACACCCATATATATATCTAAATTGGAGAATAACAGCAGCTCTTCTCGGCACAATAGCCTGCACATAAAAGAGCACTAATTGCATGCTGGAACAACTGTCCTGTGTGAGTTTGTGTGTGTGTGTGTGTGTGTGTGTGTGTGTCCTGTCCCATTTGTGTCTTTGTGTTGTTTGTGTCATGCTGCCTCTCCGGCTTCACGCTCACTTGGATGCGTAACTGAGCACTTTCATGTTTTTCAGCTGAATTATAAATAACTCGGAAACGCAGGCGGAGCAATTCCTGAAATTATCTGTGTCAATGAGAGTGACAGACAGTGGACGAGTCAGGGGAGAGAGACATGGAGAGAGAGATGGAGAGAGAGAGAGAGAGAGAGAGAGAGAGAGAGAGACATGTTGCTTTACTCTGAACATAAACGTGTGTGATGTTTGTGTCCATAAATCTACAGATATGTTCTTTATGAATATGAATCTCCTCAGAACATCTCATTCAAACCATTTTCTCCTGATTTAATCTACAACCTCTCTCTCTCTCTCTCTCTCTCTCTCTCTTACTCTCTCTCTCTCTCTCACACACACACACACACACACACACACAAAAGAAGTCCATTGATTAGGGGATCGATCATAATCTCCTCTCCATGTGACTGATGTGTCACCCAGAATTCAATCAGCTTAACGCTTATGCCCACACACACACACACACACACACATACACACTAGTGTATGTCCTGCATATGCGCTTTTAAATGTGTATACTACAACACTATGATACTACAATACTAACTACAGTACAGCAATACACAGTGTAGTATTGCAGCACTTACAGTGTAGTACACATGTTAGTATTACTGTACAGGTACACTACAGTGCTACAGTACACACAATACTAAAGTACTGACTATAGTATGGCAGTACACATTGTAGTACTGCGGTACTAGCTATAGTGCTGTAGTACTACAGCACAGGTACACTGCAGAACTACAGCGCACACTACAGTACTACAGTACAGGCTACAGTACTACACTGTTAAAAGAATAAGATATCTAAGAAAGGTTCTGAGGTTTGAAACTGTGGAGGAACATCTTAAGGTGCTTTCGCAGAACTTTTAGCTGGGAACCACTACACAGCTGTTCACTCCACAACACTCCACTACACAACACTACACTTCACTTTACAACACTACGAAACGCAACACTCCACTACCCAACACTGCACTACACAACCCTTACTCAACAACAGAACCTTCCACTACACAACACTCCAATCCACTACACTACACAACCCTTACTCAACAATAGAACCCTCCACTACACAACACTCCAATCCACTACACTACACAACCCTTACTCAACAACAGAACCTTCCACTACACAACACTCCAATCCACTACACTACACAACCCTTACTCAACAATAGAACCCTCCACTACACAACACTCCAATCCACTACACTACACAACCCTTACTCAACAACAGAACCCTCCACTACACAACACTCCAATCCACTACACTACACAACCCTTACTCAACAATAGAACCCTCCACTACACAACACTCCAATCCACTACCCTACACAACCCTTACTCAACAATAGAACCCTCCACTACACAACAATCCAATCCATTACACTACACAACCCTTACTCAACAACAAAACCCTCCTCAACACAACACTCCAATTCACTACACTACACAACACTCCACTACACTCCAATCCATTACACTACACAACCCTTACTCAACAACAGAACCTTCCACTACACAACACTCCAATCCACTACACTACACAACACTCCACTACATTGCACATTTCACTACACTTCACTCAACACAGCATTTCACTCAACACTACACAACCCTTACTTCACTCCACTACACAACCACCCACTCCACAACACAACATTCCACTCCACAACCCTTACTCCACTACACAACTGTCCACTTCACTACACTACACTACACATCCCTTACTCCACTACACAACCATTACTCCACTACACAACTATCCACTCCACTACACAACCCTTACCCCACTACACAACACTCCACTACACAACCATTACTCCACAACACAACACTCCACTACACAACCCTTACTCCACAACACAACACTCCACTACACAACCCTTACTCCACTACACAACCCTTACTCCACAACACAACACTCCACTACACAACCCTTACTCCACAACACAACACTCCACTACACAACTGTCCCCTCCACTACACAATCCTTGCCCCACTACACAACCATTACTCCACTCCACTGTCCACCACACAACACAACACTTCACAACCCTTACTCCACTACACAACTGTCCACTCCACAATACACACTCCACTATACAACCCTTACTCCACTACACAACCATCCATTCCACTACACAACTGTCCACTACACTACACAAGACAACACTCCACAACACAACACTACACAATACAACACTCCACTACACAACCTTTACTCCACTACACAACCATTCATTCCACTACACAACTGTCCACTACACTACACAAGACAACACTCCACAATTCAACACTACACAACCATTACTCCACTCCACTGTCCACCACACAACACAACACTTCACAACCCTTACTCCACTACACAACTGTCCTCTACACAAGACAACACTCCACTACACAACCCTTACTCCACTACACAACCATCCATTCCACTACACAACTGTCCACTACACTACACAAGACAACACTCCACAACACAACACTCCACTACACAACCCTTACTCCACTACACAACCCTTACTCCACTACACAACCATCCATTCCACTACACAACTGTCCACTACAGTACACAACACAACACTCCACAACACAACACACCACTACACGACCCTTACTCCACTACACAACCATCCACTCCACTACACAACCCTTACTCCACAATCCAACCATCTGCTACACAACACATCACTCCACTACACAGCTGTTCACTCCACAACACTCCACTCCACTATACAGCACATCACTCCACTACTGTACAGTACACAGCACTCCACACCACTGCACTGTTCAGTGTGGCTCTATCCCCTGTTTTGGTTTGAGTGTAAAACTAAAATCTGATTTAACACACACACACACACACACACACACACACACACACAAATCTCTTACTGCAGTGTTAGAGAATAAAACCTAAAGTGTGTTACCTGTTTTAACTGCTGATCAGAGTCTTAACACACCGTCCCGTTTCACACACTCAGCGCTCTGACCACCAGCCTGTCAGCTCACAAGAGAGAGAGAGAGAAAACGAGACAGAGAGAGAGAGAGAGAGAGAGAGAGAGAGAGAGAGAGAGAGAGATGGGGAGCGCTACATCTCTGAGCGCTCGTTAATGTGTGTTAGGATTAAAATGAGGGGCTATAAACTGCTCTGCTTTTCAAATCAAGTTCCACCACACACATACACACGGGCTAATGGAGCTGCTGTCATTCTGATGCCAGAAGCAGATGTTAATGAGCTTTTATTTTTCATAATTTTCATTGACACACACACACATACACACACACATACACACACACAAACACACACACATAGTGGTGAAAAAAACATCCTTTTTCCTAAGATCATTATTCTTGTGTCACTTTGTATTCATAGGATCTCTATGTGTGTGTGTGTGTGTGTGCGTTTGTGTGTGGCCTGAAATAAAAAACTACGGCAACTGAAAGAGCATAACTTATTGTTGGTTTATATATAGATATATATATATTAACATAAAATATGATATAACATTTTATAAAAATTGTAAAAGCATTTGGAATATATACACACAATTTACATACATTAACATACATTATACATACACATGTTTATGAAACATACAGATTTTACACGCAGCTGTTTACATATAGGCACTTATAGTGAGTAGGGTGAAAGAGTGAGTCTTTGGTGGGTGCCGTGTGACTGGGCTGTTAGTTCCAGTTGCAGTAGTAAACTGCAGTGTGAAGACTGTGTGGGTGAAGGTGTGGTGTGGTGTGGTTTATGCATTGATATCTTAGTGTGATGATTCGGGTGCGATGGGTTTGTGACGGACTGTGGACTGGTACACTGTGCCACTGTGCTTTTGGCTGTTCAGCAGCCTGGTGGCCTGGGGGAAGTCTCGGAACCGGCTGGTTTTGAGATGCTTCTGTACCTCCTGCTTCTCGGCAGTTGTGAGTGGGTGGAGTCCTTTATAATCCTCCTGGTCTTCCTCAGACAGCGGCTGGTGCATACATCCAGGAGGTTTGTAAGCTGAACCCCAGTGATGTGCTGGGCTGTGCGCACCACCCTCTTCAGAGCTTACCACTCAAGAGCGGTACAGTCCCCATACCGGGTGGTGATGCAGCCTGTCAGGGTGATCTCCACAGTGCAGGTGTAGAACATCCTGAGGGTGCAGGGATTGAGAGAGGTAGAAGAGGTGCTGTTGTTCCTTTTTTGTCACCTGTTATTGCATATAGATACCTATATAGATCCTTAATACACATGGGACATTATGCAATACCAATACATATGGAACAGCCATATGAGGTTGTAGTAAATATATTAACATTTAGTGAATATATATATATATATATATGATATGACAGTGATGTCTTGGTAGCTGATAGATGAACACTCTTTAGAAAAGTGGTGGGGTTGATTTTTCAAAATTTAAAAAAAAAAAAAATTTATGAAAAATTTACAGAAAGGGAGGGGGGGGGTAGTATCTGCGATGCAGTCAGTGGTGTTTTTTGAGGTAAACAGCTCTTCCCAACAACTTCCAGTGGACCAGAAGAGCTGGGCAGTTTAGCCCCACCCATTCAGCCTAGATCAGTTAGCCCCACCCATTCAGCCTACATCAGTTTATCCCCACTCATTCAGCCTACATCAGTTTAGCCCCACTCATTCAGCCTACATCAGTATAGCCCCACTCATTCAGCCTACATCCGTTTATCCCCACTCATTCAGCCTACATCAGTTTATCCCCACTCATTCAGCCTACATCAGTTTAGCCCCACTCATTTAGCCTACATCAGTTTAACCCCACTCATTCAGCCTACATCAGTTTAGCCCCACTCATTTAGCCTACATCAGTTTAGCCCCACTCATTCAGCCTACATCAGTTTAGCCCCACTCATTCAGCCTACATCCGTATAGTCCCACTCATTCAGCCTACATCCGTATAGTCCCATCCATTCAGCCTACAACAGTTTAGCCCCACTCATTCAGCCTACATCAGTTTAGCCCCACTCATTCAGCCTACATCAGTATAGCCCCACTCATTCAGCCTACATCCGTTTATCCCCACTCATTCAGCCTACATCAGTTTATCCCCACTCATTCAGCCTACATCAGTTTAGCCCCACTCATTGAGCCTACATCAGTTTAACCCCACTCATTCAGCCTACATCAGTTTAGCCCCACTCATTTAGCCTACATCAGTTTAGCCCCACTCATTCAGCCTACATCAGTTTAGCCCCACTCATTCAGCCTACATCCGTATAGTCCCACTCATTCAGCCTACATCCGTATAGTCCCATCCATTCAGCCTACATCAGTTTAGCCCCACTCATTCAGCTTACATCAGTTTATCCCCACTCATTGAGCCTACATCAGTTTAGTCCCAGTCATTCAGCCTACATCAGTTTATCCCCACTCACTGAGCCTACATCAGTTTAGTCCCAGTCATTCAGCCTACATCAG
This sequence comes from Salminus brasiliensis, assembly GCF_030463535.1. Taxonomy (NCBI): domain Eukaryota; kingdom Metazoa; phylum Chordata; class Actinopteri; order Characiformes; family Bryconidae; genus Salminus; species Salminus brasiliensis. The sequence continues at coordinate 22,790,171 of NC_132898.1, read as the reverse complement.
TTTAGCCCCACTCATTTAGCCTACATCAGTTTAGCCCCACTCATTTAGCCTACATCAGTTTAGTCCCACTCATTTACCCTACATCAGTTTAGTCCCACTCATTCAGCCTACATCAGTAGAGTCCCACTCATTCAGCCTACATCAGTTTAGCCCCACTCATTCAGCCTACATCAGTTTAGCCCCACCCATTTAGCCTACATCAGTTTAGCCCCACTCATTGAGCCTACATCAGTTTAGTCCCACTCATTCAGCCTACATCAGTTTAGCCCCACTCACTTAGCCATTTAGCCTACATCAGTTTAGCCCCACTCATTTAGCCTACATCAGTTTAGTCCCACTCATTCAGCCTACATCAGTTTATCCCCACTCATTCAGCCTACATCAGTTTAGTCCCACTCATTCAGACTACATCAGTTTATCCCCACTCATTCAGCTCATTTAGCCCCACTCATTTAGCCCCACTCATTTAGCCTACATCAGTTTAGCCCCACTCATTTAGCCTACATCAGTTTAGTCCCACTCATTCAGCCTACATCAGTTTAGCCCCACTCATTTAGCCTACATCAGTTTAGCCCCACTCATTCAGCCTACATCAGTTTAGCCCCACCCATTCAGCCTACATCAGTAGAGTCCCACTCATTCAGCCTACATCAGTTTATCCCCACTCATTGAGCCTACATCAGTTTAGTCCCACTCATTCAGCCTACATCAGTTTAGCCCCACCCATTCAGCCTACATCAGTAGAGTCCCACTCATTCAGCCTACATCAGTTTAGCCCCACCCATTCAGCCTACATCAGTTTAGCCCCACCCATTTAGCCTACATCAGTTTAGCCCCACTCATTGAGCCTACATCAGTTTAGTCCCACTCATTCAGCCTACATCAGTTTAGCCCCACTCACTTAGCCTACATCAGTTTAGTCCCACTCATTCAGCCTACATCAGTTTAGCCCCACTCATTCAGCCTACATCAGTTTAGCCCCACTCATTTAGCCTACATCAGTTTAGCCCCACTCATTCAGCCTACATCAGTTTAGTCCCACTCATTCAGCCTACATCAGTTTAGTCCCACTCATTCAGCCTACATCAGTTTATCCCCACTCATTCAGCCTACATCAGTTTAGCCCCACTCATTTAGCCTACATCAGTTTAGCCCCACTCATTCAGCCTACATCAGTTTAGCCCCACTCATTCAGCCTACAACAGTTTATCCCCACTCATTGAGCCTACATCAGTTTAGTCCCACTCATTCAGCCTACATCAGTTTAGCCCCACCCATTCAGCCTACATCAGTAGAGTCCCACTCATTCAGCCTACATCAGTTTAGCCCCACCCATTCAGCCTACATCAGTTTAGCCCCACCCATTTAGCCTACATCAGTTTAGCCCCACTCATTGAGCCTACATCAGTTTAGTTCCACTCATTCAGCCTACATCAGTTTAGCACCACTCACTTAGCCAACATCAGTTTAGCCCCACTCATTTAGCCTACATCAGTTTAGCCCCACCCATTCAGCCTACATCAGTAGAGTCCCACTCATTCAGCTTACATCAGTTTATCCCCACTCATTGAGCCTACATCAGTTTATCCCCACTCATTCAGCTTACATCAGTTTAGTCCCACTCATTCAGCCTACATCAGTTTAGCCCCACTCATTTAGCCTACATCAGTTTAGCCCCACTCATTTAGCCTACATCAGTTTAGTCCCACTCATTCAGCCTACATCAGTTTATCCCCACTCATTCAGCCTACATCAGTTTATCCCCACTCATTCAGCCTACATCAGTTTAGCCCCACCCATTCAGCCTACATCAGTAGAGTCCCACTCATTCAGCCTACATCAGTTTAGCCCCACCCATTCAGCCTACATCAGTTTAGCCCCACCCATTTAGCCTACATCAGTTTAGCCCCACTCATTGAGCCTACATCAGTTTAGTCCCACTCATTCAGCCTACATCAGTTTAGCCCCACTCACTTAGCCTACATCAGTTTAGCCCCACTCATTTAGCCTACATCAGTTTAGCCCCACCCATTCAGCCTACATCAGTAGAGTCCCACTCATTCAGCTTACATCAGTTTATCCCCACTCATTGAGCCTACATCAGTTTATCCCCACTCATTCAGCTTACATCAGTTTAGTCCCACTCATTCAGCCTACATCAGTTTAGCCCCACTCATTGAGCCTACATCAGTTTAGTCCCACTCATTCAGCCTACATCAGTTTAGCCCCACTCATTTAGCCTACATCGGTTTAGCCCCACTCATTTAGCCTACATCAGTTTAGTCCCACTCATTTAGCCTACATCAGTTTATCCCCACTCATTCAGCCTACATCAGTTTAGTCCCACTCATTCAGCCTCCATCAGTTTATCCCCACTCATTCAGCCTACATCAGTTTAGTCCCACTCATTCAGCCTATATCAGTTTAGTCCCACTCATTCAGCCTACATCAGTTTAGCCCCACTCATTCAGCTCATTTAGCCCCACTCATTTAGCCCCACTCATTTAGCCCCACTCATTTAGCCCACATCAGTTTAGTCCCACTCATTCAGCCTACATCAGTTTATCCCCACTCATTTAGCCTACATCAGTTTAGTCCCACTCATTCAGCCTACATCAGTTTATCCCCACTCATTCAGCCTACATCAGTTTATCCCCACTCATTCAGCCTACATCAGTTTAGCCCCACTCATTTAGCCTACATCAGTTTAGCCCCACTCATTCAGCCTACATCAGTTTAGTCCCACTCATTCAGCCTACATCAGTTTAGTCCCACTCATTCAGCCTACATCAGTTTATCCCCACTCATTCAGCCTACATCAGTTTAGCCCCACTCATTTAGCCTACATCAGTTTAGCCCCACTCATTCAGCCTACATCAGTTTAGCCCCACTCATTCAGCCTACAACAGTTTATCCCCACTCATTCAGCCTACATCAGTTTAGCCCCACCCATTCAGCCTACATCAGTTTAGCCCCACCCATTTAGCCTACATCAGTTTAGCCCCACTCA
>NC_132898.1:22742161-22782161 GCF_030463535.1 Salminus brasiliensis | reverse complement strand
AAGAGCGTGTGTGTGCACGTGTGTGTAGGCAGTGGTGGACATGCATCCAAAAGTGCACTTTCTTTAAGATTTGTGATCTGTGGAGACTTTCTCAGTACAATGTTCGTCACAACATTTGACACAGTGTAAAAGAACAACCGGCGTTTTTGAATTATATCGAAAAAAATACAAAGATTCAAGGATTTGTTCCAAAAGTGACAAAATGCTGTTAAATATGTGCTAAAAGTTAAGCTTTTCATGTTTAAGCTAGGAAAAATGTGAACAAACACCAATGACTTTTACATACTGTAAAACCTGACCAATATACATGAACTCTGATCTGAGCAGACTGAGGCATGCATCCAAGATTTGAATCTTGAAGCTTGAATTAAGGTCTTAATATGTTTTTTTATGATTACAAAAGATTGCATGACATAAACAAGGTAAGATATCAGGGTCAAGCTAAGTGGCTTAATTGTGTCCCTTACCTTAGTTTACAGGTGATTTACTGTTTCTTCTGAAGTCAAGGGTATTAAAAAAAGAGTTTATGCTGCTTTTGTTAGAGTAACTGTTTCTACTGTCCAGAAAAGAAGGCTTTCTACTAGATTTTGGAGCATTGCTGTAAGGTTTTAATTGCTTTCAGCGACAAGAAAGCAAGGTCAGGTGACACCAGGATGTTGGATGATCATCACCCTAACACCCCAACATCATCCCAAAGAAATGGAGTACCATTCATCATTCCAGAGAAACCAGCTCCACTGCTCCACAGCTTAATGCTGGGGGGCTTTATACCTCTCTAGCTCACACCTGGCTTTAGGCATGGTGTCAATCGGTTCATCCCAATCGGTTCATGCTCCAGAGAGTCCTATTCTATTGGCAATACTTGGCAATGCATCTACATGGACTAGACAGGCTGTGTGTGTGTGCATTTGCACATCTGTGTCAGCAACTGGTGCAACTTCAGCAAAGTAGCTAAATGAATTCAACATGAGGGGTGTCCGCAACTATTTGGACATACAGTGTTCTATATATAAGTGCTCCAAAATTGCTTGACTTTTACATTGTATTCCACTGAAAGATAAGAAGGTTTCCTCTTGTCCTGTTAAAGACGCTGCTTTGGAGATTTAAGATATATTGGATAACATTTGAAGGGTTTGGGAACTTTTGTTAACTTATTTTAGTCCATTTTCTGAACAGTAAACAGCAGACAGGCCAGTCAGTCTGAGAGCAGCAGACAGACAGACGTATTACAGCTTCAACACAGCTAATACTCTAATACTCTAATCCCCAAGAGCTGTTAGCTATCTGACGAGAGCAGCGCTGAAGGACGGGAGGAATGGCATGCGGATGTTTACCTGTTTATTTCACAGCCACTCAGCTCTGTGTAATTCACCTGCATGTTGACCTCTCATCATAGTGTTAATTAACATCCACACTGGAGTGATTTAATGAGCTCTCGCTGAGGCCCAGAGAGAGATATCCCAGCTTTCTCACCGACAGTGGGTGAATTAGGCAGCGTGCATCATTATGAAAGCAATACAACTGTGATGTAAACATAATCAAGCACTGTACTTTGGGTTGTATCACAATAAATTCTCATTAGTTCATCATTACTTAAAAAAACAACTTTTTAAATAAAGTGGCGTCCATGTTTCAGTCTATCCAAACTAGTCTGCACAAACAGCCCACTTTTAATTGCTTCTGTTGCGATGTCACACAAATCCAACAAATTTACATCCACAAATAGTATCCGCCTATTCAGCCAGCAGCAGTTTAGGTTAGCCCTGCCCCTTTTACACAGACGTTCTATTCATCTGGCTCATTCACATGCCCTTTTTTTGTGTTTTTGACGTTCTTCAGAGATTTACATTTACATTTATGGCATTTAGCTGATGCTCTTGTCCAGAGTGATTACTCGTATTACAGATGTGGGCCAATGCAGTGTTAGAAGTCTTGCCCAAGGACTCTTATTGGTGTAGCGCAGCACAGTCACCCAGACCGGGAATCGAACCCCAGTCTCCCACATGGTGTGGTAGCTCACTGGCAGATAGTGGTGTTATCCACAGCGCCACACCAACCACAGAGATGTTAGCTAGCTAGCTTACTAACAATGTTATATTATTGTATGCATTAAATAAGATCAGCCATCACATTAAAACCACCTGCTTAACGTTCTGTATTTTGTAAGGTGGGGTCTCCATAAGCATCAATGAACCTTAGGTGCCCTTGACACTGTTGCTGGTTTGGAGCACTTTTGGTAGGTACTGACCTCTGCATACTGGGAACACCCCACAATACATGCTTGATTTTCTGGAGATGTTCTGACCCAGTTGCCTAGCCATCTCAGATTCTTATGCTTGCCCATTTGACCTGCTTCAACACATCACCTTCAAGAACTGACTGTTCACTTGCTACCTAATATATCCCACCCCTTGACAGGAGCCATTGGAACCAGACCAATTAATGTTCTTCGCTTCATCATGCAGCAGTGGTTTTAATGTTATGGCTGATCAGGGTATGTAGTGCTGAGAACGATCAACAGTGTGTCAGTATGTAAATGTGCTGGCTTTCGTGACCTCACAAAACCACAATTATAAAATGTAAATTTATTTATGTTTTCTCAGAAAGGGTTACAGTGAAGAGAGGCCAACCAGAACCAATCTCATTTGCATATATCTGTCTTAAAGGCACAGTCTAAGTAATTCTTAGTAGGTTTGTGCAAAAACTAAACAAAATTAGGACATAAAAAATTTAGAATATGATAGTTCTAATTCCAGTCATGCTGCTAGCCATCAGCAGCCAGCACCCTGTAAGAGCACAATTGGTCTTGCTCTCTCCAGGGTGGGTAGATGGTGCTTTCTCTCCACATCACTTCAGTGCAATGTTAGCCAGCACTGGCATCTGCTGGGCCAATGCATCAGAGCCGGGTACTCTGTGACGTTGCATTGGTGGCAGTTCAAGAATAAGAGGAGGTGGCTGGCCGCGTATGTATTGGGGGAGGCATGTGCCGGTCTTTACCCTCCCAGTGTCGGGAGCAGTGCTTGTGACAGGGGAGAATATTTATGGGTTGGGTGATTAGGTTATGGCCCCTTCAATGTGAGCTTATGTACAATATCACATTCCAAGTAAATCTGGGCCATTTCGGTGGCCTGTTCGTTATAATATGTCCAGATCATGGACAGGGCTGTGTTCAAACCCTGAAAAACACACCTTTTAGAACAGATACGACGGCAACAATGTACAAGCAAGTGGACATTTCAGGCTTTTGCTGAAGTGGACCTTTAAACGGAGGCTGTTTCAGAGCTGTGGGTTATATTTCCCTGAATGCTCCTCCACTTTCACTGTACTTCGTCCACCACTGCTGTGTAGGAGTGTGTGTGTGTGTGTGTGTGTGTTTGTGTGTGCACTACTTAAGGCATGTCATTCCAGCCTTTTCCCCTGCTGAGAGCTCAGGAGGGCACTGATTGGTCAGTGGAGAGCAGAGACAGCTTGTGATTGGTCACTATGGTGCAGAAGGGTTCTCCTAAACAAGGGTGCTATTTTTAAAAGTGCTTTAAATTCGCCAAGCGAGAGAGAGAGAGGGAGAGAGAGAGACAGAAAGAGAGAGAGACAGATAGAGAGACAGGGGGAGGGAAAGGACGAATAACGGCAGAAGGTAAGAAAGAATGAAAGAAATAAAGGAGGAAAAAGAAAGGAGAGAAAGAGTGTGTGTTTTAGCGCAATGCTACAGGAAAGATGGAGTGGAGGAAATCAGCAGGATTCACACGGCCTGTCAAACGTTTGGGGACACCAAGCTTTTCACAACAGGTTTAACACCCTTTAAAACCCCAAAACAGGGCCTTGTCTGCTTTTCACCTTTAATAATGTGATGTTTTCTAAAAGCTGTTGGTGCTAAAGCCTTTTTAGAGCCAGTGTTCTTAGGCTTTATAATCCTAGGAGAGTGGCCACATTTAATTCAACCAATATATATAATAAACACAAATAAGCTTTTAGCTTTCTGACAAGCTAACCAACACAGCACACTCTCCAACAGGCCAAAACAAGTCACCACCACCCTCTGCTCCACAACCAGATGTAGAAAAATTCACATATGGGCCCTTTAAAAAACGTTGTCCAAAATGTTTTTGTGATGTCACACAAACCAACGCAATTACATAAATCCTCCTAGCCTGCCAACAGCAGTATAGCTCAACCTATACATGCTGATGTTATAAGGAGTGTTCAGTCTGGACTGGACTTTTTGGTTCATAAACTGATTGGCAAACTCTCAACAGGCCAGTACAACTCATCACCACCCACTCTACAGCCAGATGCAGACGAATTGTCATAATATGGTCTCTTTAAAAGTTTTAAAGGGCCAATACCATGGCAATCTGAAAGTAAACTGTCAAAACAGCTGTTTTTGTGATGTCACAAAAAACAACATATTAGCATATATCTGCCCAGCCAGCCTACAGTAGTAGTAGTTTAGCTCCACCCATTCACATTTACAGTAATTCATAAGGAGTGTTCAGTCTGGACTGCTTCTTGAATGTGGCCTAATACTGGTCAGCCAATCAGAACAAAGTTAATTTACATATATTATTCTTGAAGGTGGATTGTGTTTTTTTTTAACAGAGAGGTTATTGCAAAAAGAATTATTTTGTTAAGTAAAATTTTACATTTATGTCCACACTCATTGTAGCGCCCTCTAGTGTCCAAAATATCTGTTTCATTAATTGCAATCAAGTATTTTTTGTCACTGGACTTGAAAGTGACTGGAAAATGAAAATTGAAACATTAATGCTTGGTCTCCCCAAACTTTTGACGGTCAGCGCATGAAAGGAGTTAATGTGGACGAAGGTGGACGATGCTAGAATTTACCCATCATCCTCCCTCAGGCGTATGTGTGTGAGGGTGTGGCTCGGAGTGTGTGTGAGCATGCTGAGGGTGTGGCTCTGTGTGGGAGTGCGAGTGTGTGTGTGCGCGGTGTGTGTCAGAAGCCGACGGGGACTCAGCGGCACCTTCTGAGGGAAAAAGCTGCATCAGTGCCCCATCCTGGCCGCCTTCCTTACTGCAGGACTGGCAGCTGCAGTGCAGGATTCGCTCCACCAGCTTATCCACACGCGGCGTATCTGCATTGCCTGGACACTCAAGAGTGACCTAGACACACACACACACACACAGACAAAAAAACCCACAATGTATTACAATAGAAACAAATACACCACAAATCAAGGGTATTGCCAGATAGCATACCCAGGTGAGGCCTGTGTGGTTAGCCCAACTGGAAACCAGAAGGGTTTGTCCATGTTAACCCCATATATGGATGCCCACCAGGGTCAGTGATGGAACCAGGAGGGGTTAAACATGGGCCCCATTTGGGTTGAACACTTCATAGATAGGACTAGATGAGGCCTGTGTGGGACTAGGGTGGGCTGTACCGAGGTAGTCCATTTGGGAAGCTTAACTGGTTCAAAGTAACAACACATGTACAGACCCACTTAGAGTCCGTACCCACCTGGAACCCACCTGGAACCCACCTGGAACCCACCTGGAACCCATGTGAGCCCCAAATAAGCATGTTAGCTGGGTAACAAGACATGTATTCACATTTGCCACAGCAACAGCCTCTATTTATCTAGGATGACTTTAGACTAAATGTTGGAACATTGCTGTGAGGAGGATTTGATTGCAACCAGAGCGTCCCATTCTCAAGTCAGTGTATGTAGAGTCTGTAGAGATTATACAAGCTGTGTGTGAACGCCTGTCAATCATCTTAAAGCAATCGACAGAACTGATTATAAGGGCTGTCCAATTATTTTTGAACATGTAAGGTAAATACACATATGGCCACAGATCTGTACACAAACACACGCACAACAGCTGAAAGTAAGAGAACGATATTGTCTTATATTGGGGATATGGAGCCCTCTTGTGGCCAGCCTGTGTACATGACCACAGTTTTTAAATAAAAACAGGAGGAAGAACACACTCACAGACACTCATATACAAACACGTACACACAGACACATATATGTACACAAAAATACACAAACATACACAGCATAAATTTTTCACTGGGGCTTTAAAGGGGAACTCCAAATTTCCAAATATCTTTACTAAATTCTAAATTCTTTACTAACAGGTAAGTCGTAAACAAAGTCATCGGGGTGAGTTTTGTGTGAAACGCTCCGTTCTAGAATAAATTATCCTGACAGAATGGTTTACAGTGGTGGTGAATGGAACCAAACATCTGAACCTCTAAAAGCTTCCTCACAATATGCCTTCCTTACAACAAATGGGTATACATACACTGCCTGATGCCCAAGAAACTGTTTTACCAGAGCCAGAGAAGATTTTGGGTCTAAAACATATTCTTAAAATTGCATATTTTTCATATGGTGGAGGGATACATGCTGTTTGTTGTGTGGCAAAACATAACCCCCCCCCCAAAAAAAAATTTCCTGCTGATTTTCCACTAATTTCCCAACATCAACATTCCATAAAAACACTGAAGACCAATGTAGGTTCACTGGTGGGATAGTAAATAAAATGTCTATATTCGTCTATGTTTCTCTACAATGAAGCACAGTTTCATATGTAACCCCTTGCATGTTACATAGAATCATCTAGAAAAAGTAGTACCACCAACACAAAGAACCATTAAAGCTTCAGAAAGGTTATTTGAGGTGTCACAGTTCTATACAGAACCAGGAGTTTAGTAAAGAGCCCTTTAAAGAGCCATTTAAAAACCTTCAGGTACAAGCACACTGACCTCATGTGCCCTGAGTTGAATACAAAACACACACACAGTAGGAATGAGAGCTGTGTATGTAAACGGGGGTCTGTGGTGTGTCAGGTACAAAGCAGCGCTCCAGCTGCTGCATTTCAACACAGCCTCATAAAAAGCACTCAGACCTGCTGCAGTCCATTCATAAATCAGCACACGTCCTCACTAAACACACACACATGCACACACACTGCTCTGATGTACATGGCGGTGGACTTTAATGTGTTTCTTTTAAAACAGATCTAAACATTCTGACCTGCATTAAACCTGCAGAAAACACCAATAATAAGCCCACTGACCACTGATTATTAACTAAATCTAAAGCATGGAGAATAATTAAAACATTTAGAATCATTTATTGTACCAAATAATTTTGTTTGAATTAAAATTTTCATTTGGTCATGGGCCAAAGTTTGTGCCCCTCTGTGTTGTTAGTGTTCTGAGTGTAAATAAGTGAACACATTTTTACAGTAAACCAACCTAAATATTCTGCACATTTTAGACACAATTCCTACTTACTGAATTTAACAGACTGGAAACCAACATATATACATTGCAATATATAAACATGCCATTACTTTTGCACACAGCATATTTAAAGGTAAAGTTGGTAACTAAACACTAACTGAGAATGTCTATCTGTAAAATTATATAACATTAGAATAAACCCAAATAAGCATAAAGCCAGTGGTCAGTGAGAGTGTCTACCTGTAAACTCTATATAACAGTACAGTAAACCCAAATAAACATAAAGTCAGTGGTCAGTGAGATTGTCTACCTGTTAACTATATATAACATTAGAATAAACATAAACTCTGTGACCAGATAGTGTCTACCTGTACAACTATGTATAACATTAGAATATGATAACCCCCCAAACAAATAAAGTCAGTGAGAGTGTCTACTTGCAATACACTCTATATGACATCAGAATAAACCCAAATAACATAAAGTCAGTGGTTAGTGAGAGTGCCTACCTGTAAACTTTATATAACATTAGACTAAACCCAAATATACATTGTCAGTACTCAGTAAATATGTCTCCCTGTGAAGCTCTATATAAATATATAGAAACAGGAATAAATATAAAGTCAGTGATCGGTGAGTGTGTCTACCTGTAAAACTATGTACACACATGATCACCCACAATGGTCACAGAAATAACTTGAATCTGACAAAAGTAATAATAAATAAAAATTAAATGAAAATTAAATTAAAATGAACATTTTTTTTATTTTTTTAAATAAAAATAAAAATGAAAATGAACAAATAGAAATCTGACATTGATTTTGAACCATGCTTCAACAGAATTATTTAAAAAAGTAAACTCATTAAACAGGCCTGGACAAAAATTATGGACCAAAAAATAATCTGACCAAAGGAACATGTTAAATCAAGGTGTGTCCACTAATTAGCATCACAGGTGTCTACAACTTGTAATCAGTCAGTGGGCCTACATATAGGACTATAGGTAGTCACCGTGCTGTTTGGTGACATGGTGTGTACCACACTCAACATGGACCAGAGAAAGCGAAGGAAAGAGTTGTCTCAGGAGACTAGAGGGTAGGTTATATTAGAGAAGGTAAAGGTTATAAGACCATGTCCAAGCAGCTTGATGTTCCTGTGACTACAGTTACACATATTATTCAGGAATTTAAGATCCATGGAACTGTAGCCAACCTTCCTGGATGTGGCTGCAGGAGGAAAATTGATGACAAATAGACAGATAATACGAATGATTACAAAAGAGCCCAGAAAAACTTCTAAAGAGATTAAAAGTGAACTTCAAGCTCAAGGAACATCAGTGTCAGATCACACCATCCGTCCTTGTTTGAGCCAAAATGGACTTCATGGGAGATGCCAAACTACATGTAAGCCCCAAAGCTTCTGGGACAATGCTGCATCTGGCACCGGGTGTCTTGAATCTGTGCAGGGTACAATGAAATCTCAAGACTATCAAGGGATTCTAGAGAGAAATGTGCTGCCCAGTGTCAGAAAGCCTGGTCTCAGTCGCAGGTCATGGATCTTGCAACAGGATAATGACCCAGAACACAGCTAAAAACACCCAAGAATGGCTAAGAGGAAAACATTGGACTATTCTAAGGTGGCCTTCTCTGAGCACTGACCTAAATCATAATCCTATTGAGCATCTTTTGAAGGAGCTGAAACATGCCGCCTGGAAAAGGCACCCTTCAAACCTGAGACAACTGGAGCAGTGTGCTCATGAGGAGTGGGCCAAAATACCTGCTGAGAGGTGCAGAAGTCTCATTGACCGTTACAGGAATCGTTTGATTGCAGTGATTGCCTCAAAAGGTTGTGCAACAAAATATTAAGTTAAGGATACCATCATTTCTGTCCAGGCCTGTTTCATTTATTCAGTTTATTTTTTTTTAAATAATCCTGTTGAAGCATGGTTGAAAAGTTGACTTTCATTGGTTAATTTCATTTTTATTTATTATTACTTTTGTCAGATTCAAGTTTTCTTGACCATTGTGGGTTTTTCTTTCATTAACCGAGGGGTACCAACAATTTTGTCCACGTGCCCCCCCCCCATAAGACTTCAGTCAGTTGAGAGTGTCTACCTGTAAAACTCTATTATATAAATTAAACAGTAATTTAATCAGATTTTAAAATTATATTATTATTGTTATATATGCTATAAATGAAAGTCACTCACCACCTCCCACTGCGTCTGAGCGGGCATGCACGAGTCACAGTGCACCAGAGACTCTGTGGACTGGGGAAACGTATTCGGCACACTGTAGCTAAAACACTGTCCTAAACAGGCCCTGCAACACACACATACAGTCATGTGAACAAATTAGGACAACCTATAAAAAAAAACACGGAAGAACATAATTTGTAAAATGTAATAAAAAAAGTAATCACTGTGTGTGTCTGATCACTAGTGTGTATGTGTGTGTGTTCACTATACGGATGAATTAAAGGCAGAGGACAAATTCCATCTGTGTTCAACACAAATGGTGAACATGGTTGTCTTGTTACTACTTAAAATGTCTAAAAGTAAAATCTGCAGATGCAGATGATTAGAACATGGTTAGCGAGGATTCTGGAGGAGCCTGTCTTATCAAAATCTGCAGTGTGTGTGTGTGTGTGTACTGACCTGTTCTGGATGGATCGTGGTTGGCAGCCCGTGTGCCCGACGATCTGTGTGATGTTCTTGGCCTCACACCAGGCGCTCTTGTCAGGGAACAGCGCCAGGCGGTTGATGTGTGCGGGCGGAGCGGCAAAACACAGGGAAAGTAACACAGACACACACACAACCAGCATCCGGGGACACATCGCTGCACCTGGAGGGAAAACGGGAACAAACGTGATGTTGTTGTTCCACAATGCCCACAATACAGAGCAGCCAATACGCAGACAGAGCCATAACTCAGTCCAATCAAACTTCAACAAGACTCTTCTTCCCTATACACTTATCCCCCTTTTTCTGCTCCTCTTTACTCAAACCCTATCAGTCAGGAACTGGATTCCTTGCACTGGAATCACTCACACTGAAATAATGCTTTAGAAATTAGGAAGACATGCCAACTTTGAAATCACTGGTTCAGACTTTGGAATCTTCGTTATAAACTTTGGGATCACTGTACGAAACTGTTCCAAACTAATTTTAGGAGTGTAATATGCCACCTCTGGAATTACCATTCAAAGGTTTGGAACATTCCAATGGAATCACTATTTGGAAATTGGGAATAATAACTTTTCATTCAAAAGACTGGAATCACTGCTCAGAAGTTAGAAATAAACTGTAATCCAAATCCCAGAGTTTGCAATAACTTTCAGAAATCAGCATTATGTCAAAACATACTTCTGGGTGGGTGGTTTATGTGGTATCCAGGGTCTCTGGGGTATCCAAGGTTTATGTGGCATCCAATGTTTATGTTGTATCTGTGTTTCTATGGTGCCCTGGGTTTCTGTGGCATCCGGTGTTTATGTGGTATCCAGGGTTTCTGTGGTATCCAGGGTTTCTGTGGTGTCCAGTGTTTATGTGGCATCCAATGTTTATGTTGTATCTGTGTTTCTATGGTGCCCTGGGTTTCTGTGGCATCTGGTGTTTATGTGGTATCCAGGGTTTCTGTGATGTCTGTGTTTCTATGGTATGGATTGTTTATGTGGTATGCAGTGTTTAAGTGGTATCAGGGGTTTCTGTGGTGTCTGTTTCTGCGGTGTCCAGTGTTTATATATTTTACAGGATTTTATAGGGACGGTGGTGGTTCAGTGGTTAGAGCTCTGGGCTGTTGATGACTGGATTGTGGGTTCGATACTCGGGCTCAGCAAGCTGCCACTTGTTGGCCCCACTGTCCACTATGTGTGTTTCATTGGTGTGTATGTATGTGTGTTCACTGCACAGATGGGATAAAAGCGAATGCCAAATTCCATCTGTGTCACAAAAAATGTCACAAATGGTCAATATGGTTGTCTTGTCTTATGTGGTATCCAGGGTTTCCGTGGTGCTCTAAGTTAATAGTATGCAGTGTTTATATGGTATCCAGGTTCGGTGGTATCCGTGTTTATTCCGGATCCAATGTATATGTGGGATGCAGTGGCCTAAAATGTAAAGGACTGTAGCTTTTTTACACCATGTGTTACACCTTAAGCCTTTATCAATTGCAATTGAACAGCATGCTACAGTTTAGGACTTTAGGACTCATTTATGTTTATTGCTTTAGAATGAGAGTTAGCCGTTCAGGTTGGTACCACCAACCTGTATGTTTACAAGCATTCTGCATTTGCTCTTCTTAATATTTATTGATGATATATCTATATTAAATATTTTTATCGATTATTATTAGTTTTGAATAAAGTCCCAGCCTTCAGTCGACCGTTGCAGTTTTACACCATTAGCGATGAACGTCATGTAGTACTGAACTGGTCTGACTGTAATACAGGCTTCCAGTCATCTCTGATTTGTTCCAGATTAAGTTTCGCCTAAAGACACACACACACACACACACACACACACACACACACACTGGTCAGATAGTGTATGGAAAAACTAGGCCACGTCACACGGCTGTAAATGTACTGTTACTGTTTTAAAACTATTATTCCGAACTACAGGAGTGTGTGTGTGTGTGTGAGAGAGAGAGAGAGAGAGAGTGTGTGTGTGTGTGTGTGTGTGTGCGTGTGTGTTTTTTTGTTTTCGTTGTTTTTGTTGTTTTCAGGGCAGGGCAGCTGGTCAGTTTTGGGCCGGCGGTGCAGCACCGTAATCAACTACAGACTCACATGGCCAGACAGAGAGAGAGAGAGAGAGAGAGAGAGAGAGAGAGAGAGAGAGAGAGAGAGAGAGACTAGCAGAAAGAGGAAGAAAATGGGAGAGAGAAATAGGTAAAGTAAGAGGGGAAGAGATTAAAAAGAAAGGGAGTGAGCGTGACAGAGAGACACAGAGATAAAGACACATTGAGAAAAGAGGAAGACACATACTGAGAGAGAGAGAGAGAGAGAGAGAAAACCAGTCTCCACCTGACTCTAATAAACTTCAGCATATTGATGTGTCCCAAAAATGCCCTTCTTTCTCCTGCTCTCTCTCTCTCTCTCTCTCTCTCTCTCTCTCTCTCTCTTTCTGTCTCATTTTTCTATCTCTCTCTACCTGTTTTTTTTCTTACCCTCGATTTCACTCTATCTTCTTGTATTCTCTCTCTCTCTCTCTCTCTCTCTCTCTCTCTCTCTCTCTCTCTCATAACTTCCTCTACTTTTTTTCTTTCCTTCTCTCTCTTTTCTCTCTCAGTTGCCCTTTCTCTCTCTCCCTCCCTCTGTCTTTTCCTTTGTCTTTTCTTGTCTTTACTCTCTCTCTCTCTTTCTTTCCCAGTTCTCTCCCTTCCCTTCTTCCCTCTCTCTTTCCCTTTACCTCTCCTTCTTTCCCTGATCTCCCTCTTCCTTTCCTTTCCCCCCTCTCTCTCTCTCTCTCTCTCTCCCTCTCTCTCTCTCTCTTTCTCTCTCCCGTTTCTTCTCCATCCAGCTCTAAGGCTCGAGCTCCTCTGACCCGCCCGGCCGCTCTTTCATAAATAACATAAATAACATTCCTCACTGATCCAACACTGCCGCGAGCACTGCATCACACACACACACGCACGAGGGAGAGGAGGGGTCGTCCTGCGCGTCTGACAGCACAAACACGCGCTTAACACACCTTCACGAGCCCCTAAACCTCAACCTAAAGCACCTAATCCCAGAGAGAGGTGCAACACCCCGCGCGCAGAGGACCACCGGAGCCACCCCCAGCTGCCCCCTGCCGCGCGCTACTTCAGTACCGGACACACACACAGAAACACACACCGTCTGTCTTTTGTTTCTGGAGCCATTTGTAAAACTTCAGCTTGAAGCTCCGGTGCCGAGCCGCGCGCACACTGATCTACACGTTATTACGTTGTTTCGCGCAATTATGCGTTATTACACGTGAACGCGCGTGATCGCGACTGTCCTGACGCCTCGTTTGCTTTGAAGTACAGTGGGAATAAAGTAAGGTTCACTTACCGTTCGGATCAAAAGAGCCGAGGACAAACGGCTCGAGCTTGCTCCGTGAAACCGAGCACACACACTCACTCACACACACACACACACACACGCCGTGCGCCCCTCCCCTTAACGCCAAAAAAGTTACTTTTTTCCCCACCCATTTTCTGGCAGAGCCCCCCTTCTTCTGTATGGTTGGCTATTAGAACTGCGCCAGGATTGGCCCGCCGTTTCACATCTCCAGCCATTGGTTGAGCCCCAGCCTTGAACTTCTGTTACTAGCCAATCCTTGCAAGAGGGCGTGGTCTCACCGAATACGGGTGGATTTAGAAGCCTGTGCGCCAGGGGGACTTTAAACCTTTCCCCCAATCTGGTCTGAGTTTGTCAGGGGAGAAGAAGAGAGAGCTCTGAACATTAAAATAGTTGTGCACTGCTGGATTCCAGCCTGTTTGGACTCATTTCTGGTGTTTCAAAATACATCAATTTAGCAATCGAGTCTAAACCCACAGTGTCCTGAGCTGTTTATGGGTGGGGCTCCAGCCATATATCATTCATTTGTACTATTTAAAACACCTACTTGCAATATTGGCAATGGTGGAGCGCAATGTGGGCGGGGCAAAGCTTCTGTAGGCTGAGTGGGTGGAGCTCAACTGCTGTAGGCTGAGTGGGTAGGGCTAAACTGCTGTAGGCTGAATATGTGGGACTAAAGGTAGGTTAGCCCTGTCCATCATGCTTGAAGTTATGAAGCCACAATAAAGGGGAACGAATCAGAACAGAGCTCATTAAGATGTGTCAGTCTTAAAGGTACAGTGTGTATAATTCCTAATTCCTGTTTTTGGTTAATAAACCCACACAGAAATTATAAGTGGAGCTTGGGCTGGGAAACAAAAGAGAAAAAAGTAGCATGTGTGTGTGATGTGGGTGTAAGATGGATTATGAGTGTGTGAAGGAGAATTTGTCAGACAGGCACCAACAGGCACTCTGACGTCTAACAAATCTCTCTGACACACACATACACTTATACACACACACACAAGACTGTGTGTCTGCACATAAGTGTATATAGGACAGTATACAGAGAGCAAGCATGCTTCATTAGTCCTAAAGCTGATGGAGGATATCAGCATACAGCAGTTTAGCCCCACCCATTCAGCCTGCAGCAGTTTAGCCCCACCCATTCAGCTTACAGGAGTTTAGGTCCACCCACTCAGCCTACAGCAGTTTAGCCCCTCCTATTCAGCCTACAGCAGTTTAACTTCACCTATTCATCTTATAGCAGTTCAACTCCACCCACTCAGCCTATAGCAGTTTAGCCCCACCCATTTGACCTGCAGCAGTTCAGCACCACCCATTTTATCTGCAGCAGTTTAGCTCCACCCATTCAGCCTACAGTTGTTTAGCCCCACCGATTCAGCCTATAGCAGTTTAGCTCAACCTATTCATCTCAAAGCAGTTCAACTCCCCCATTCAGCCTATAGCAGTTTAGCCCCACCCATTCTGCCTGCTGCAGTTTAGCCCCACCCATTCCGCCTGCAGTTAACCCTCACCCATTCAGCCTACAGCAGTTTAACTTCACTTATTCAGCCTTATTTACACTTACATCTTGATGACCTGTAAGTGTAACTCTCTCTCTCTCTGCAGGTGTGCGAGTGGGACCCCTCCTTTCTCCCCCCTCCAAAAAGGTCTTACTCGCTTCACTTGCAGAGGAACGTGTGTGTGTGTGTAAAGGTGTTAACGTTTACAGCCTGATTTCAGAGCAGAACACACCACTTTCCAGAGTGTGTGTGTGTGTGTATAGACACTCACCTGTTAGTAATAAGTTCTGAGGCTCTGCCCAAAACCGGCCTTTTAGAACATTCCCCACATTCTGCTGCACGCACACACACACACACACACACACACACAATGATGAGACTGAAGGCGGATGTGTAAACCCAATCACTCCCAACTTCTCAAGGTCACATGATTGCTTTTAATGCTGCACACACACACACACACACACACACACACACACACAGTTCTAATGGTGCGTGTGTGTATGTGTGTTGACGTATGGCCCACATTAGGGTAATGAAAGTCATTACTGCCTAATAACCTCCCATCACACACGCATGTACACACACACACACACACACACACACACACACACACACAATCTTAGTCAGAGCTCTCTCTCTCTCTCCCTGTCTATCACTCTTTCTTTTGCCTTTCCTTTGTTCTCTATCACTCACTTTCTGTTTATGCAGTGTTACATTTTCTTTATTCTTACATTTACCTTTGTTTGTTCTGAAGTTTTATTTGAAGTTTGTTCTGAAGTCTGTTTTTATCTTGACCTTGATTGTTCTGATAAATTCCTTTGTTCTCATGTTTTCCATCGTTTGTTCTCATAGTAATTATTGTTTGTTCTTACAGTAACCGTTGTTTGTTCTCACAGTATTATTTTTTTATCTTTATGTTCATTTTTGCTCTTTCTCCTTTATTCTCACATTTTCGATTTTGTTTCCACATTAACTGTTTTGTTCTCATGTTAAACATTGTGTTTTGTTTTGTTTTTTTGCCTGGTTGTTTTCTTTTACACACTCACAAACTCCCCAACCCAACACAGACATAGGCTCTCTCCCATTTGTGTTTGGCCGATTTTATTTTCTGTCATTGCAGCAGAAAGCACCTCCCTCTCTTTCTGGGGCCCCCCTCCCCTTCTCGGCTGCAGGTGCTGAACCTGGCTTCCATTCCAAACCAGCAGGAGTTTAACTCCAACACTCATTAATACACACAAACGACATACACACACACACACACATACACACACACACACACACACACACACACACACCCCTTCCCCTCAGAAACACTTTCAAACTTTTCAAACACTCTCGCTTACACACACACACACACAAAACCCCTGAGAGCACAGCATAGCACATTCATTTAAACATAGAGGCACACAGAACATCTTATCAGGCTGTTATTAAAGGAGAGAGAGTGACAAACTTTAACAAAGTCTTTATTTAATAAACATCCTCACACGCATCCTCACGCAGAACGAGCACTCTCCTACTGATCCTGAGAGAGAAAGAGAGAAAGAAAAAGAGACATTAGGTCATACAGTGTCAGAAACCACACGTCTCTTACAGATTACTAAACACCTTCACACACTTTGAGAAATTCAGCTTCGTTCCAAAGCCTAGGCTGCAGCCGAGGTAGGGCGGGTCCTCGGAAGGACTGTCCCGTGAAGACTTCTTCTTACTAGCCTGTTGGTTAGCCTGGAGCAGTCTAACCAGGAAAGGTTCCCGCCTTTTGCAATTGCGCGCTTAGTCAGTTCTTCACAGAAATGAATTGTAATTATAAAAACTGCCACTGAAATAAATGGGCTTGCAGCCAAGGCTTTGGTACACAGCTATTGTGTGATGATTTAGATTTTAGACAGATTTAGATGCAGTTAGATCCAGTGTTAATTGGTGTACATAATCTTCCATTACTTAGCTCCATTAGCATTGTAGCTCTAATGTGAAACAAATGATCAGACAATTTCAGGAGTAGGAGGGGGAAACTCAATCACCTCAAGCCCCGCCTACTTTTGTTACAGAGGCTGACGTGTACGGTCTGGGCGTGGTCTTAATATTTTAATGAACATGCGGGACTGACAGCCCTCTATCACATGACGCCACTGTGTCCATGACTAACTAAAAAGCTAAAGCAGTTTTTTTTGTGATGATATCTTAAAGAAGGTCAGGCCTTTATCCACGTTCCTGTTGGATTGGAATCCAGGGAATCCAGACGGAATGCACGGATAACTGGATGAAGGAACCTCATACATAGCAAACATGCAGATAGCTGGAGAGCTAGCAAGCTTTCTAGGATGCTATCTGAGTTAGCTTTAGCTCTCCAGATTACTCAGACTTGAAGAGAGGGCGGAGCCATGTTAGCCTTGTGATTGGTCAGGGCTATGCTGATGTAAACCTGACCCACTTTTAAGGCCACCCATTCTGCAAGGAGAGGAGAGCAACACTGGTGAAATATAGCAGAAATGTATTCATAAGATGTACATTGTACATTTACACTGTGGGAGCCAGAATGACTTCATTAGGGCCTGTTTACATCTGACATTAACATTAACAGCATTTTTGGATGATCGAGTCACGTGTAAATTTTCCTTGTCCGAATGAAAAGCCAGGTGTAAACACCCCAAGACACATTGTGTTCGGATTACAATCAAATTACTCAAATCAAATTTGACCACGGAGGTAGTCAGAGACGGATCTCGTCCACATTTAATACAAGTGTAAACAGAATGTGTTTTCTGTGATCAGATTCCGTCAGACAAGTGGAAATATGTCTGTCGAAAAAACATACATGAGTAATAATTACTGTTGATTTTGGCCTCTCTTCCTCTCTCGCCCGCATTCGAGTCTATGTTTGTGCGCACACTCGTGCCCACGCTTACCGGTAGGTGAGAACAGTCCTACAGAATTTGTTCCCTTGTGGTTAAATTAGCCTTTTTGCATTTTCTGACAGAGCCGTTACGGGAATGTGAGAACCCTGTATTGTTCCTTGGCATTGTAGAACCCCCACTGTCCATCGTGACTGTTGAGTCTCTAGGAACAGCCATTGCCGGAAGTAAAACAAAAATGATGTATGTGAGATCTCATCTGGTCACACTGGGGACACATTTTAATAACAAGTGTAAACAGAATCTGGTCAAAGTAAATCCAGAGCGCACGCTAAAGCCAGGTGTGAACAGATCCTGAGACTATTTACATATACCAGCTTGGAAAGCCGAGCACATGGTCAGCTAGATGCTACAGCAGCACTGGAGCAGAAAGCGTTAAGGACCCTACTCTAGGGTCCAGCAGTGGCAGCTTAGTGGACCTGGGTTTCGAACCCACAACCCTGTGATTAAGAACCAGGCACTCCAACTACTGTATTGTACTGTATTGTATATAAAGCCATGTGTATGAAAGAGAAAAACATTGTGTGTGTGTGTGTCCGTTACCTTCACCATGTGTCCATGTAGTAGATATGGGGATTTTAAGTCGTGCTGGCAGTTGGAGTATGCCATGCCCAGCCCCATCCCTGCTCCAAATGATATAGGCCACGAGCGTCCTACACACACACACACACACACACACACACACATATTTTTAATCCACACACATACACTATATGTCCAAATGTTTGTGGACATCCCTTGAATGCATTTAGCTACTTTTAATTGTACCAATTACTGACACAGATATGCTAATGTGAAACTGTGTTCTCTGGAATGACTGAACTCCCTCTAATATTTTTGGGATGAGTTGGGGATAAGATGAGGTAGTGATCATCCAACATCCTGACCTCACTAACGCTCTCGTCACTGAATGCAATCAAATCCTCACAGCAATGCTCCAAAATAAAGTAAAATGTTTCCTGGACTGTAGAGGCATGATGCAATATGGGAGATTTCCCGCTCATTGTGTAGTGGTGGGTGGCGACCTTCATTATGTTAGTGCTCTTACTGGTTGCTACAGTGACGTTGCAAAGCAGAAAAGGCTCTAATTGGCTGCCTACAACGCATTCCTCACTAAGTCCCGCCCCCATATGCTTGTGGTGATTATGTGCGTTAGGTGCTAATCTGCCACATGTTTGGCTGCTGTGATTGTGTTTTTAGTGTGTGCAATATCTGGTAAGCTTCCTCAAAAGTAGCTTTAAGAAAAAAAAAAAAAAAAAGAGACCAACTTACGTTTGAAGAACAGCACAGAGAACAGAGCGCCAACGCCTAGCCCCAACACTGAGCGAGAGAGAGAGAGAGAGAGAGAGAGAGAGAGATATTGTGAAATTGAACAAAAAAAAACCCAACACACTTATATAGTATCAATAGATTATCCAGAACATTAAAACCACTGGCAGGTGAGTTGAAGATGATTTGATGGCTAGAGGACTGGGTCAGAACATCTCCAAAGAACTAGGTAGGTTGTGTGGGATGTCCCCAGTATACAGTCAGTCAGTACCTAACAAAAGGTGCTTCAAAGAAGGACGACCCGTGAACCACAGCTCAGTGATACTCACAGAGGCCCCACCTCACAACTTAATGGACTTAATGGATCTGCTGTAACATCTGTAGGTGTCCAGATACCACATGGACGCCTTCGGAGGTCTTGTGGAGTCCATGCCTCGTCAGGTCAGAAGTATGAGCTCTGTTTATCCTGCTTTTGGAGGAGTAACTGTCTCTATTGTCCAGGGAAGACCTTCTACTAGATTTCGGAGCATGGCTGTAAGATTTTGATTGCATTCAGCAACAAGGGAGTTAGTGAGGTGAAGATGTTGGATGATCACCTAACCTCATCCTCAAAGTACTGGATGAAGCATCATCATTCTAGAGAACACAGTTTCTCTGCTCCACGGCTCAATGCTAGCCCACACCTGGTATTAGGCATGGCGCCAGTAGGTTCATGTTTATCTGCTCCAGAGAGTCCTATTCTATTGCCAGTACCTCTCGAGAGGGAATAGACTAGACAAGCTGTGTGTGTGTGCACACATTTGCACATCTGTGTCAGCAATTGGTGCAACTTAAAGTAGCTTAATGAACTCATTAGAAGGGGTGTCCACAAACTTCTTTTTCAGTACAGTACAGTAGTCCTAATTATAATAACACCAACCAACAACATTTAATCCGCTCTCTCTCTCTCTCTCTTTCTTTCTCTCTCTCTTTCAGCCCCACCCATCCTCCTCCAGCCAGCCAGCAGTGGGAGTTGAACCCACACGTTTGTGATTTCTGGGAGCTTTCTGCAGCCAGACTCACTGAGGCCCATTACACAACCTACTGATGTCAAACACCACAAACATACACCACAAAAACACCAAACAACATTCCAGCACTCAGCCTCAGTGAGAGAGATACCACAACTCTCTCTCTCTCTCTCTCCCCATCTCTGCCTTATCTCTCCCTCTCTCCCTCCCTTCTATCTCTCGCTTCTTTTCCTTACCCCCCCCCCCCCCCTTTTCTCTTATTCTCCCTATCCCCCCCCCCGTATCTCTCGACCTTTTCTCTTAGTACTTTTTTTCGTTTCTGTCTGTGGTCTCTCTCTCCCCCCTTTTTTTCTTTCTCATCTTTATCTTCCTTTTTTCTTCCTCTTCCTTTCCCTAGGTTTCTTTTACCTCTCCCCTACACTCGCGCGCACTCTCTCTCACCCTTCTTTCTTTTTATGTCCCTTTTTTCCTCTCTCTCCCGTCCCTTCTCTTTTCTGCCTCCCTTTTGCCCCCTTCCCTTATTCTTCCCCATCTTTCTTTTACGTCTCTCTCTCTCTCTCTGTTTTCTTCTCCTCTACCTCTCACTTGCTGTACTGTTCATTCTCATCTCTCTCACTCTTTCTCTAGTCAAAGTTCAGAGATCTAAAGGTTTCAAGATTTTGCTTTAGCTGATCCAACTCACCTCTCTCTCCCCCTCTCTCTCTCTCCCTCTCTCTCTCTCTCTCAGTGTAGAACAGCAGGAGCAGTCAGTCTGCCAACTATGTGCTGCTCAACAATACCCATAATGCCATTATCAACAGACCCGAGGACATTATTACACTCTGACCTCCTTTCCCCTCGCCCCCCCCACACACACATTCTCTCTCTCTCTCTCTCTCTCTCTCTCTCTCTCTCTTTTTGTTCTTTATGTTGTTTTTTTTCTCTCTTGAGACCAAATACACACTTAAAAGCAAAAGTTAGATGAGTGAATGCTTGAAGGCTAACGCAGCTAACAAAAATGCTTATGTACTTATGTACACCAATTAGCACTCAAGCAATGCAGCTAATGTGGTTAACAAGTAATGGATGCTTATATGGCTAACACAGCTAACTAATAATAAACGCTTAAGTGGCTAACATCGCCAACAAATAATGGACGCTTATGTGGCTAACATAGCTAACAAATAATGAATGCTAATGTACACTGATTAGCACTCAAGCAATGAGGCTAACATTACTAACAAATAATAGACACTTATGTGGCTAACATTACTAACAAATAATAGACACTTATGTGGCTAACATTACTAACAAATAATAGACACTTATGTGGCTAACATAGCTAACAAATAATAGACACTTATGTGGCTAACATAGCTAACAAATAATAGACACTTATGTGGCTAACATAGCTAACAAATAATAGACACTTATGTGGCTAACATAGCTAACAAATAATAGACACTTATGTGGCTAACATAGCTAACAAATAATAGACACTTATGTGGCTAACATAGCTAACAAATAATAGACACTTATGTGGCTAACATAGCTAACAAATAATGGAACCTCATGTGGCTAATGTAGCTAAAAATTAATGGACACTTATGTGGCTAACATTACTAACAAATAATAGACACTTATGTGGCTAACATAGCTAACAAATAATGGAACCTCATGTGGCTAACATAGCTAACAAATAATGGAACCTCATGTGGCTAATGTAGCTAAAAATTAATGGACACTTATGTACACCAATTAGCATTCAATCAATGAGGATAACAGCTAACAAATAATAGACACTTATGTACAAAAATTAGCACTCAAGCTATGAGTCGAACGTAGCTGACAATTAATGGACGCTTATGTAGAAGTCTTAGCATGGTGCTAATTAAAATAAACAGATCTGTACTGTAGTCCATTTGGTTCTAGACAACCAGAACCCACGTTAGAGCAGGAGGGGGAAACCGAAGGCTGAAGTAAACACATCGGTCACTCCTGGCTATTAACAACCAGTTCAACCAGGTGTGCAGGAATCCAGCACATATGCCATGACTTAGGCTTGCAGCTAGCACCATGCTAATTGGTGTACATAAGCTTCCACTGCTTGTTAGCTACATTAGCCTTGTAGCTTTAATGTGAACCTAAAGAAAAGGCGCTTGGGGGAGGGGGAGGTTGTAAATTAGACGTCTTGTGAAACTATTCCTTTAAAATTGCTCATAAAATGAAAATCTTGGCCGCTGTCGGTCGTGAGCGTTCAGGACGGGATGCTTTACGATGCAGCGTCTGTGAGGAGAGAGGTGAATCAATCCTGCTGAGAACGGCTCATTAAAACCACATGTGTGTATCTGACGGCCCAAAGCCTGCCCATCAGCAGATCTCTGACACACACAGATGCCGCTAACACACTCCAGCACTGCTCCACCACCTCCCTGCTCCCTCCGTTCTGAACTCATTACTACAGACACCACTAGGGGGCGCTCTATTCACTGTTTTACTCTGTGACTGTAATAAACATGGGCGTTGTAGTTTTGTTCCCTTCTGTTCGACAGAAATTAATCCAAAATTGTCTGCCAAGTTGTCAAATTTGCAAACAGAGTCCGTCAATCAATGAATTACTACAACCAGCCAGCAGAGGCGCTGGACCTGTGGTCGCTTCACTTTTGAGAGACGTTGTCCATGTTCTCTACAGTCACTGCTCCAAACACAACCTCCAGATCCGCTGTTAACTCCGTCCAAATACTTCATCAACCACACCAAACAATAAAACCAGATTTCTATACTATAACTAACTCCAATACAGTTCACACACATATTCACTGACTGAGATATCATTCAATTCCCTCCTGTTACTCCCCAGCAGAGCAGCATAACCCTCTAAACCCTAACAGACTAAAAGTAGCCTCATACTCAACATCAATAACATATTAATTTCATAGAAATTATGGAATTATCCGAAGTGGATACTGAATAATAAATAGTGAATACTGAATCATTTACTGCAGATATTGAATAATTAAGAATGGATACTGAATAATGCACCGCAGATATTGAAGAATTAATATTGGACATTAATATATTAATAATTCAAAGTGGATACTGAATAATTTACTGCTAATATTGATTAGTTTATAGGAGATACTGAATAATTCAAAATAGATACTATGTAATTTACAGTGGATGCTTAATAATTTACTGCAGATATTGAATAGTTAATAGAAGATACTGAATATTTCAAAGTGGATACTGAATACTACTGATATTAAAAAATAATATTGGATATGAAATAATTTAAAGTGGATCCTGAATCATTTACTGCTGATGTGGAATAATTAGTATTGGATACTGAATAATTTACTGCAGATATTGAATAGTTAATAGAAGATACTGAATATTTCAAAGTGGATACTGAATACTACTGATATTAAAAAATAATATCGGATATTAAATAATTTAAAGTGGATCCTGAATCATTTACTGCTGATGTGGAATAATTAGTATTGGATACTGAATAATTTACTGCAGATATTGAATAGTTAATAGAAGATACTGAATATTTCAAAGTGGATACTGAATACTACTGATATTAAAAAATAATATTGGATATGAATTAATTTAAAGTGGATCCTGAATCATTTACTGCTGATATTGAATAATTAGTATTGGATACTGAATAATTCAAAGTGGACACTGAATAATTTACTGCAGATATTGCGTAATTAATAGTGGATACTGAATATTCAATAGGTGATACTGAATAATGCAAAGTAGATACTGAATATTTAACAGGTCCTTAGAACAATTCTAATGGTCTGTGATTCTAAGGGCTTCTGACAGGGGCCCTAAAGCCGTATTAATTGAGTATTTTGGCAGACCTGTTGGAGATGGGGGTCCAAAGTAATATCTCTTAATGGGGCCCTAAATCTCTGGTGGCGCCCCTGCCTCAAGCCTTCAGTTCTTTATCAGTTCAGCAGAGTTGATGAAGCAGATTAAATACTGTAACTCATCAACGGTAGTGTAGAACCAAGGCGGTTCTGCAAAACCAACCCAATTGTTTTATACTCTTCCTGCTCTCCTCCAATCACGGCATGGCAACAACCAAGACGATGGATCAACTGATGGTGGTTCTAAATGGATGTTCACTATAGTGATGAGTTAGAGAACTCTTCCAGAACCTATTTTGCCTCAAGTGTAACCAAACCTCACCTATTTCTCACCTATCTGAACCACATTCACACCTCGTTCTGCAGCTGGTTGTGTACGGACTGTGTGTGTGTGTTTTGTCGAGGAAAGGTAACAGTTGTGATTGGAGGATTGGATTTGGCCCAGCTGTCCAAACGCGGCGACATGGAGTCGAGAGAGGTTCCGAGCGGAGAGCCGTTAATCTTCCTGCTGTTGTTGGAAACAATCTGACAGCCAGAACGTTCTTAGAAAAACAACAAACTGGAGAGCAGGAGAGTCTCTGTAGACCCTCGCCAGGAAACATTACAGAGCACTTTTACACACCCTCTCCTTCGTGATGCAGCACAGAACCAAGCTAATCTCTGCAGATCCCAGACATCGGTTCAGCCAAATACTAAAACAAATAGGACTCTCATTATCATTATCATCATCATCATCATCATTATTATTATTATTATTGTTATTATTATTAGCCTAGAGATTTCAACAAGAGCCTTTATTTATTTTTCTTCTGTTTACTGAATTTAACAAAGAGGAAACAAATAAAACATACCATAATTAATGTGCCACCACATGTCATCTTTTTTATTTGTTTTTATTTATTTATTATGTATTTGTCTTTTTATGTATTTATGAATTAAGCAATACTTAATACTGTGCTATAAAGTGGCACTAGTGTACTGTGGTCGTTGGCGCTCAAGCAACTGTGCGATTACTCCACAGATATTATTTGTTATTAAATTTTTAAGATAAAGAGGACAGAAAACAAGCTGTTTGATTATCAATCTTCCACAAGGTAAAATCGCTCTATTCTATCAGTCACCCCACTGCTAAACCACCATCACACTATCCCTTCAGCCAGAACAGTCCAGGGACTGTTCATCATTTCCCAATCATCGGGGTTACAAGCAAGAGCCAAAACATTAGACAATGTAGCAGGTTATATTAACCCCATGGCTACACCCACTGCTACACACACGCCTAAACACACTGCCAAAGCTGTTAAATACGAACAATCTAGTTTTATGTGGGGCTGAACTTTGTTTCGGATCGGCCCGCTCTGTATTCCAATGATCCATTCCTCCTTCATGGCGCAGCAGATCATGCCAAAGTCTGTTCACTCGAAAGAAACCAAACACCTCGAAACTGACGGTCAAATCACTGATACAATCTGACAAAAAAAAGAAAGTTTTATTTAATTAAATAATTAATAATTTAATGCTGTATTTTATTAAGCGTTAACATATTAGGAGTACAGTGAGGACTGTATCAATTCACTCAAGGAGTTTCAGCGCAAATTGCTGGAAATTGCATAGCCGAGGTCATTCCCTTCAACTGTATTAGCTATCATGCTATTAGTTATAGTTAGCCAGTCGAGCTGATCCCCCTTCGACTGTATTAGCTAGCATGCTACTAGTTATAGTTAGCCAGTCGAGCTGATCCCCCTTCGACTGTATTAGCTATCATGCTACTAGTTATAGTTAGCCAGTCGAGCTGATCCCCCTTCGACTGTATTAGCTAGCATGCTACTAGTTATAGTTAGCCAGTCGAGCTGATCCCCCTTCGACTGTACTAGCTAGCATGCTACTAGTTATAGTTAGCCAGTCGAGCTGATCCCCCTTCGACTGTATTAGCTATCATGCTACTAGTTATAGTTAGCCAGTCGAGCTGATCCCCCTTCGACTGTACTAGCTAGCATGCTACTAGTTATAGTTAGCCAGTCGAGCTGATCCCCCTTCGACTGTATTAGCTAGCTGGCTACTAGTTATAGTTAGCCAGTCGAGCTGATACCCCTTCGACTGTATTAGCTAGCATGCTACTAGTTATAGTTAGCCAGTCGAGCTGATCCCCCTTCGACTGTATTAGCTAACATGCTACTAGTTATAGTTAGCCAGTCGAGCTGATCCCCCTTCGACAGTATTAGCTAACATGCTACTAGTTATAGTTAGCCAATCGAGCTGATCCCCCTTCGACTGTACTAGCTAGCATGCTACTAGTTATAGTTAGCCAGTCGAGCTGATCCCCCTTCGACTGTACTAGCTAGCATGCTACTAGTTATAGTTAGCCAGTCGAGCTGATCCCCCTTCGACTGTATTAGCTAGCATGCTACTAGTTATAGTTAGCCAGTCGAGCTGATCCCCCTTCGACTGTATTAGCTAACATGCTACTAGTTATAGTTAGCCAGTCGAGCTGATCCCCCTTCGACTGTATTAGCTAGCTGGCTACTAGTTATAGTTAGCCAGTCGAGCTGATCCCCCTTCGACTGTATTAGCTAGCATGCTACTAGTTATAGTTAGCCAGTCGAGCTGATCCCCCTTCGACTGTATTAGCTATCATGCTACTAGTTATAGTTAGCCAGTCGAGCTGATCCCCCTTCGACTGTATTAGCTATCATGCTACTAGTTATAGTTAGCCAGTCGAGCTGATCCCCCTTCGACTGTATTAGCTAGCTGGCTACTAGTTATAGTTAGCCAGTCAAGCTGATCCCCCTTCGACTGTACTAGCTAGCATGCTACTAGTTATAGTTAGCCAGTCGAGCTGATCCCCCTTCGACTGTATTAGCTAGCATGCTACTAGTTATAGTTAGCCAGTCGAGCTGATCCCCCTTCGACTGTATTAGCTAGCATGCTACTAGTTATAGTTAGCCAGTAGAGCTGATCCCCCTTCGACTGTACTAGCTAGCATGCTACTAGTTATAGTTAGCCAGTCGAGCTGATCCCCCTTCGACTGTATTAGCTAGCTGGCTACTAGTTATAGTTAGCCAGTCGAGCTGATCCCCCTTCGACTGTATTAGCTAACATGCTACTAGTTATAGTTAGCCAGTCGAGCTGATCCCCCTTCGACTGTACTAGCTAGCATGCTACTAGTTATAGTTAGCCAGTCGAGCTGATACCCCTTCGACTGTATTAGCTAGCTGGCTACTAGTTATAGTTAGCCAGTCGAGCTGATCCCCCTTCGACTGTATTAGCTAACTGGCTACTAGTTATAGTTAGCCAGTCGAGCTGATCCCCCTTCGACTGTATTAGCTAGCATGCTACTAGTTATAGTTAGCCAGTCGAGCTGATCCCCCTTCGACTGTATTAGCTAGCATGCTACTAGTTATAGTTAGCCAGTCGAGCTGATCCCCCTTCGACTGTATTACCTAGCTTGCTACTAGTTATAGTTAGCCAGTCGAGCTGATCCCCCTTCGACTGCATTAGCTAGCATGCTACTAGTTATAGTTAGCCAGTCGAGCTGATCCCCCTTCGACTGCATTAGCTAGCTGGCTACTGGATGCTATCGGATATTTATTTAAATTGTGAATGATCAATTAATCACGAGAACAATTTCGCCCAATGGAACAGTCAGGAGAGATGACGTGTCGGGGGATAGGGTATAGAACTGTTGCTAATATTTGTTAGCAAGCTAGCACATACTAAAGGAACTAGCTTGATAGTGGATAGCACGTGCACGATAGCTAGCTTTACCTGTTGGTATCAGCTTTAGATGCCAGCATAGCAACAACATTATATTGTTGAACTTATTATGTGATTCACATTTAATAAATGAAGTTAAATAGTAATGCTTTATTGAGATAAAAACCTCCTCAGTAATGATCAGTAAATATGTGTTGATACATTTAATCTGGTATATAAGTGAAGATTAATAGGCAATTAATCACGTGCGCGATTTTAACCAATGGGAGACTGTAGTGGGGTGGGGTGGGGGGGTTAGAATGTATCACAACACCGGCCTCCTCATTTAGAACGCCTCTGATCGCACGTCCTCTGATTGGCTGATCTAATTTTGTCTCTCTAACCACACAGTGTGCCCTACCTATATACCTACCTACCTAGCAACACTTCTGATGAGCACTGCACTGTTTAAAACACACAGCCTTAGTGTGTTTTGTTTAGTGTAAGTTTGTGCCGTTTGGGACGCTGTGAGTAATCACTGGAATTTTTACGCATTTAGCTTTTGTTTCGTTTTAGTTTTCATGTTTGATTACTACAATAACGAATACTATATGGTAAAATGACGGAAGCCAAATATGTTAGATTTTATCTTTTCAAAATGAGCTATTATTATGGTGGTGTTTTTGTCTTGTCAGTGCTGGGGTCAAAGAGCCATTATTGTGCAATACTGGCATCAATGCCAATCACTATGTGGGTCAAAATTAACTGGTATAATTAATTTACTGGTAATTAATTCATATGTACTTTCCATAACTAATTCATTAGTATTTACAATACACTGTTGTGTAGGCTGTATTATGTGTTGAACTGAATTTCCACAAGTTCTATAAAAGAATCATTACAAAATATAAAATAAATTAAATAAATAGAAGTTAAATAAGGTCATATTTAAATTTGTATTATTAAAAATGGGAGCATGGTTTTTGGTTTGTGTATGTATGACATATTAAAATACTTTAATTTATAAACTTCTTGTAGTTCAGTAGTTCACTCATGCATATGTTTGAAAGGTATCCGTCCGAATATTTATTTTGTCAACCTTTTATCAACTTTTATCAGCACTCACTGGCCATTTTATCAGAAACACCTCCCCTACAGGTGCAGTATGAAGGTGTTCAGTAACCAGATACACACACGTCCAAACGTTTCCAGGCTTCTTCCTGTAAGGTACTTCTCAGGCTTTCACTTCTGCTCACACACCTTACATGGAAAAGCACAGACCAATAAAATGCGACGCTCTGGAGCAGCCGTGAGCACATGAGGTCACCTAAGGTCACTGGACCAATACTAAGTGTGGGCTAAATGGGTATTAAATCTCTGGAGTGATGGAGCTCCTTCCAATACCTTTAGGATGAGGTGGACTTGCAGATCTCGTCATCCAACACCAGTACCTGACCTCACTGATGCTCTTACACTCATATGACTGAATGCAATCAAACCATTCTCACAGCAATGTTCCTACCTCTAGTATAAAGCTTTCCCAGAAGAGTTAAAGCTGTTCCTGGTTCACTGTGGTACACACACACACACACCAACAGCATTTACACACTCATACAGAACACCATGGAAACACAACACACCCCAGTACTCTCTGGTGGGTGTGTGTGTGTGTGTGTGTGTGTGTGTGTGTGTGTGTGTGTGTCCTTCCTGGGTGTCATTACATGAAGCAGTAAGTTACTACACACTTTCAACAGCCACTGACGTAACAAAGCGCGCGGCCGAACTGATCAGTATTGGTGGGTGCTGATCAATATTGGGTCGTATTGATAAGGGCGCGTGCTGACCGCTACCTGTTTTGACCGCGCTGTCCGACAAACACCGGTCCCACTTCCGTCCAGAGTCCTCCATGATTACGGTTGCCTGCTGAACTATCGCGAGATTCTCTGACTATCTCCCAGCGCTCTCCCTAGGAGCGCGGCAATATCGCGAGATTAAAAGGATCGCTCTGAAACGCACACACTGGGCTACTTGTTCGTGTATTCGTTCCAAAATACAGTATGCAGAGGACTGCCTTCAAATAGGACACTGTTCTCCTATTTGAAAGAGTAAAAAAGGTTTATCTATTTTCGACAGGGTTTTAAAGGCAAAAATAACATTCCAAGGTCTAACATGTATTTCTAATCTGCTACATTAAAACGTAATAAAAATAATTTAGAATACTACTAATAACCAAATATCACGAACATATGCAAACATATCATGTTTATCTGTGTACATTACGTTTATTTATTTATTTATAATAGTATACATTATTTATATTTACATACATTATACATTAACTGTATTTTATCAATATTTGTTATCATGGAACTGTACAGTCACGTTTGAATTTACACTGAATGGGTCATAAGATCTATTTATATATATATATAGGGCTGGGCATATATATATATATTAATGAAATAAATGTTAAATATGAAATATGAAGAGAAAAGACAGTCGCAGTGAGCCCCTGAAATGCACTGCTCTTTGTCTCCCCCTAGCGACCACTCCTCGCCACTGCTGAGGCCCTGTCACCGCCCCGCCTACCCCTTCTCCATATTTGGCCATGCCTTACTTAGCGCGCTCCGATTGGCCGTGTTGTAGGGTCTTACATGACCCGGATGTGTAACGAGTTTTCTCGGCGTCCCGTTTTTGTCAGCACACCCCCCCTCCCTCCGTAGAGGAAGTGGAATCGCTGACAGGGCTGGGCAGCGGCGACGCGGCGACGACAAAACCGGACCGAACCGCGACAGAACAGAGTCAACAGCAAGAAACCAGGATCTCAACCCGTCTGATAGCACTTATTCTTCCTCTCCGAGACCGACTTTAGACGCCGCAGAGATGGTAAGCGCTGAGAGGGAACACGGGCAGCTACGCTAAGCTAGGCTAGGCTAAGCTAAACCACTTGCCTTTTATAGGAAGTGTCCGGAGCCGCCTCAGAACAGCCTCACAACTATTTCTGTACCCGCTCAGAGCAGCAGAAAACACTCTTTATTCCCACGCCTGCATCCTCTCCAGGGTGTCAGGGGTACTTAGTCGCAGGCAGGCGCGCTGATCCAGCGGTAAAGTTGGCCGGAGAGCGAAGGGAGTTCTGGAAGAAATGATGTTTGCCTGTTTCGCAGCGCTTAGACAAGTCCTAACTGGGGGTTGAGCTGACTGTCAGTGCACGCCTGACCGCCCTGTGTGCACAAGACAGTCTGGACGGGTGTAGTAGTGCTTAGAGTTGAGCTTATTTGGGGCTTGAACCACCCCTACATGCAGTGAGGTGGGCTGGTGCACCTCTAAGACTTTTTGCACGTATTGCATAATAGTAATGTTACATTAACTGAATGCAGTGGCTGATTTTCCTCTGGTTCTTGTCCTCAATCTAAAAGCAAATCTACAACAGATGAATAAAAGCTGTTGTTGTTGTGGGTTTGGTTGCATTTATACAACTGCATCCAGCCAAAACGTCCACATAAGAGCTCATATGCATAAACCTGAAGCCTACAGCCCTAGCTTGTTCATATTATAATGGCAATTGGCAAAATTGACTAATATATAGAAATATAGTAAATATACCAGAGGGTCCGATTGTAAATAATACAGTACACTAAACTTGCAGTCCTTTACAGTGGGAGTGAATGAAACCAGGTGTTGGTCGCCATGACTACAACACAAATATCACCATTTTATTTACGATCCAAACCCATCAGTGAACCCACACGGGTCTTCTGAGTTTTATATGGATTGTTAGTGATGATAAAATAGTGGTCAGTCTTTAGACTATTTTTTCCAGCACGACGCCCTGCATGTATTCCTTAATGATCTGCGCTTTTAGGAACACGATTTAGACCCAAGATCATCTCAAAGCTCTGGTGGAACAGTGTCTCAGGCATCAGGCAGGGTATTTATAATCGTTTGGTGTAATAACTTTCTTCAAGGGAGCTTTTAGAGGTTCAGACGTCTGGTTCACTTCACCACCACTGTGAACAATCCTGACCGGGCAAGTTTCTCTGGACCAGAGCGTTTCACGCCATATGCAATCTAAGTGACGTTGTTCACACCATCAACTTTTCATCATGCTGACGGTAAAATGGTAAATGGATGTGGTTTAGAACATGGTGTGACTTACTTCAGTTTATAAACACAAACATGAACTTCTCCACAGAGCTGAACGCTGGAGGAACCGGAACCACGTCCTCTCCCCACAGTTCAGCTCAGCAAATCCAGTTTGAAAGTAGTGGAGTGGAATAGCACTGCAAAGCTGGACGTTATGAGGATGATCGTGTATCCATGCTGCTTTATTACGAACTTGTTTGAAGCCGATAAAGAGAGATTTGTGGTGTTTGTGTTACAGAGGTGTGAGTGTAAGTCCAGTGTTTGTTAGCCACATTAACCTAGCTTCTCCTGTTGTAAGCTAAAGAAACACACGTGGGGTTCCAAGCATGTATTGGCTGTTTGATTGCATCTGAGCTCAGTGATCAGTCATGTTAGTTAGATTTTTTTTTGCAGAACAGCTCCTTTAATATCGGTGTGCAGTGAGGTGGCTTGGTGCACTGTTTTGCTGACTGCAGAGCTCAACTAGAGTGTAGAAGAGGAGTTGTGTGAATTTGACTGTATGGAGATGTGGGACAGTGTTGACTCTGGTTCTGCAGTCGACTGTGAAAGCTTCTCTTGTCAGCAGTCAGATAAACCCATCCACACCAACGTTTAACCAGCTTTACACTGTCCCCCTGTTATAGCCTACAGCAGTGTAGCCCCACCCATTCAGCCTATAGCAGTATAGCCCCACTCATTTTTCCCACTTTGAGAGCGTTTTAAAGAAGGCACAGCCAATCATAACACAGCTAATATACATACATCAGTCTTAATCTTGCAATTCTGTGAGAATGTGTGTTTTTTTTTTTTTTGTTTTTTTTTTGTTGTTTTTTTGCATGTAATTTACTTGATTGACTTACTGTCATGAATTCAAATGACGATTTGAGCTCCCACTCATGAACTGCTGTACAAGTGCCTTTGTTGACAAGCTGAGAGATACAGAAGCAGCATTCGAAGTGACTGGATCGTGGACTTCCCACTTCCAGTGGGAGGTCTCGTGCAGCTTCACCAGCGTTCCGTATTGTGGAGTGAGAATGACCGGGAACGTTGGGCTACTGTGTGCTTGTAAACCTAGTTACTGGCCACACTGTTTTCTTCACTCACCACATCTAGAAGATGTCAGATGTTTGGCCGTGGTGTTCTTGCAGTCAGCACTTTGAACTCTGAAGGTTCCCGACATCTGCACTTACTTACATCACAGCCGAACACTCAGCAGTTTACTCTAAACGGAGCGGGTCTGTTTCAGAGCTGGGATCCATGGCTCTTTCAGGGCTCCAGAACCAGGTGGGACTGCTCAGTGGACAACCATTTCTTGTCCTCTTCTCCCACCCCCCAATTCTGTCTCTCTGTTCTTAAACATGCTGTCGCTGTGTGGAGGTGTGCAGCTGATGGGATGGACCTGGAGTTAAGTTTTTATGCAGCAGACCAGGATGGGAATTTAAACATCAGTTTAAAGGCCTTAACACCAGGGTGTGACTGAACATGAAACAGCATGTTTCTATATCAGTTGTCTGGACTTCTTTAGTGTTCACAGTAGATGTGTGACTATATAGGGCGTGGAAATGCCCAGTAATCACTATTCCTTGCATTGGAGCACTGTATACAGCACTATTATAGGGAACAGAAATACAATGTAGTGAATGTGGCGTAGTGTCTTGGATGTAGGCCAGAGCAGAGTTGTTGTTTTTTTTTTTTTTTTAAAATAGGCCAAAATAGTGCACTTCATAGTGACCATGTTTTGGATATAGGTAAGAGTAGTGCATAGGACAGTATTATTTTTATTTATGTATGTATGTATTTATTTATTTATTTTGATGTAGACCAAAATAGTGCACTCACTAGTGAACAGGGTGTAGTGTATGATGTTGGATAAAATAGTGAGTTATATTGTGAACAGCGCGTAATGTTTTGATATAGGCAGGGAAGTTTGCAGTCATTATGGTCTACTTTTCTGTATATACAAGCCATAATAGTGCACTGTAGCGAACATGATGTAGTGTAGTTTTGGATACAGGTCAAAGTAGGACACTATGTAGTTAACCTCGTGTTTTGAATATAGGCCAAAACAGCGCACTATGTAGTGCATAGGGCATTGTGTTTTTTTTATGTGTGCTAAAAGAGGGTACTATATAGTGAACAAGGCCTAGTGTTTCGACTAAATACCTAAATGGTCCACTGGTGAGTGCTTAAGGTATTGTTCTTTGGGTGTAGGCCCAAATAGTGCACTATATAGTGCATAGGTCATAGTGCTTTTGATATGGCTCAAAATAGAGCACAAGATAATGAATAGGGCATAGTTTTGTTGATGTAGGCCCAAAATAGTGCACTATGTAGTGAGAAGACGTAGTCAGTCATTTGTTGAAACGTGTGTGTGTGTGTGTGTGTGTGTGTGTGTGTGTGTGTGTGTGTGTGTGTGTGTGTGTGTGTGTGTGTGTGTGTGTGGATCTTTCTTCATTCCTGAGGTCAGATGAGAGAGTATACGAGTTGTGGCAGGTCCAGTCTGCCCTGTTGCATTGTGGGTGATGTTTCCTGCATATTTTGCTCACACATACACATGGACAGTGTGACGTCGGAGCAGGACTGAATGATGTCTTGGTTTCATACTAGAGCTGTGATTATAAATATAACCCACACTATCTAAAATGTTACATTAACACCCAACTATAACCTAAAAAATTAGGTATAACTAAACCAGACCAATCAGAAGCTGCCAGACACCTGTACACAGTAACAACTAAGGGGCTGTCCGACTTACTACAGCCAGTGTGTAAGATTTAATCTAGAACCAGAAGTGGATCGTCTGGGCCAAAAAATAGACCTAAAGTTGAATTTACAGAAAACCTTCACTGTTTAAATAACATTTACGCAGTTTGGACTTTGGACTGGTTTGTGTTTCTTCAGGCTGGTTTCATTCCCCTCTGTATTCTGTGCAGAACCTGATCTCCTGCAGGGCATGGTTTTGAGGAAATGAG
Source organism: Salminus brasiliensis (assembly GCF_030463535.1). Lineage (NCBI taxonomy): Eukaryota > Metazoa > Chordata > Actinopteri > Characiformes > Bryconidae > Salminus > Salminus brasiliensis. The sequence goes on along the minus strand of NC_132898.1, from coordinate 22,747,554 downwards.
TCACTCTCTGGAGCTCCTAGATTTGATGCGTTTATTGAAGGCTTATCTAAAGCTGGAGCTAATGTAGAGTGTAAAATGAATAACGTCACGGTCATACAAAAACCTTGCATATCCAAAACAGCAATATCCCAGGAGTTAAAAACGCCATCTGAACTATGAACAAAAGTATTGGGACACCTGATCGTTCATTGTCTCTTCTAAAATCAAAAAAGGTTATTGAAAGAGCTTATCCTGCTGTTGTTGGAGTAACTGTCTCTACTTTCCAGGGAAGGGTTTTTACTAGATTTTGAAGCACTGCTGTGACTATTTGATTGCATTAAGCGACAAGAGCGTGAGTGAGGTCAGGGTGTTTGCTGATCACCTCCCCAACTCTTACCCTTCTTGTTTCAAAAGTATTGGATTGAGCACCATCATTCTGGAGAACACCGCTCAATGCTGGGGCGGCTTTATATTCCCTCTAGCCCACGCCTAGCATTAGGCATGATGCCAATCGGTTCATGTTTGTCTGCGCCAGAGGACTTCTTTACAGGGACTAGACAAGCTGTATGTGTTCATTTTCACATCTGTGTCAGCAGTAGGAACAACTTAAAGTAGCTGAATGTATTCATTAGAAAGGTTGTCCACAAAAATCTGGACATATTGTGTATGTAACAGGAAAAAAAAGTGTCGTTTTTTCCCCCCAGTATTATGTAGTCCTAATGTATATATCATAAATGTAATAATGATGTCCTACTCTCTCTCTCTCTCTCTCTCTCTCTCTCTCTCTGTCTCTGTCTCTGTCTCTGTCTCTGTCTCTGTCTCTCTCTCTCTCTCTCTCTCTCTCTCTCTGCAGAACGATCAGCAATTAGACTGTGCTCTGGACCTGATGAGGCGTCTGCCTCCACAGCAGATCGAGAAGAATCTCAGTGACCTCATCGACCTGGTCAGTGTGTGTGAGAGAGAGTGTGAAAGAGTCATCAGTGCTGATTCAGTTGTGATCGTGTTATTTAGACTCTAAAAGCAGCATCTCTGTGTCCACATGGTTTAAGGAATGTGTGAGAGGCCTGCAGTTAGCACTGTGCTAATTGGTATATATGCGCTTCTGTTACTTGTTAGCCACATTAGCCTTCAGACACCAAATTTGACTTGTCTGATTGACTGCAGGTTTTTTTTTCTAGGAAAAAGGAAGCTAAAAATCTCATTGGGTCATTTACCGCTCTAATGAGAGCAGCAGAATGCGGAACCCTTGTAGAACCTACAGTAAAGCAGATCTAATCAGTCTCACACGCATCGCGGAAACACCTGGAGTTAATAACTACGAAATCAGAGCCGATTAAACTCCTATCAGACTCTCTCTCTCTCTCTCTCTCTCTCTCTCTCTCTCTCTCTCTCTCTCTCTCTCTCTCTCAGCATTGTTAGCACCTATTAGCATAGCTGTCACTCACTCACCAGGAGCAGATGTAACCCCTGCGTCCTCTCTCTCCCCCCTTTTTTCTGCATCTCTCCTTTTCTCTCTCATTCTCTCGTTATTTGTCTCTCACTCTTGTTCTCCACAGGCATTCTCCGGGTGTATGTAAATTTAGCAGAAGAACAGAAATGCTACTGTGTGTGTGGTTTCACCTCTTTAATAACGTTAAATTAGAGTTATTCCTGCTCTTCCTGCTGCTGTTGTGAGTCACTGTTCGCCTGCTCTTTAAACTCTGGCGAGCAGAGCTGAGATTCCGTGTCCAGAGTGTAACAGATACACTAACTTGTAAAACAATCTGTGCTGAAAAAGGAAGCGCTGAGGTTGGGGAGTTTCACACTGACTGTGTATAGTACTGAACTACTGCAGGTCATTGTTGGTTGAGGTGTGTGAGTAAGTGAAGGGGTTAGAAACAAAAGCCGCTTTCTGTAAGTGGGTGTAATCATTAATAATTGTGTTTAGGAGCTTTTTTAAACAATTCTTGTTTTAAGGGCAGTGTTTAGACTGCTCTGCCCACTGTAACCTTATTGAGTGCCTGTGTGCTTGTGTGTAGGTGCCCAGCTTGTGTGAGGATCTGCTGTCCTCTGTGGATCAGCCTCTGAAGATCGCCAGGGATAAGGTAGTGGGGAAAGACTACCTGCTCTGTGACTACAACAGAGATGGAGACTCCTACAGGTCAGTGACAAAACTGCACCTTTTACCCCAACCCACAGAGGCTCTGTCCCACTACGTCCCCATTCCACACTAAATCCAAGCCCTACACACCCTTTCCAAATCAAAAGCAAGTCCTACAACTCAAGAGGCTGCACAAAGTGAAATCCAACCTAGTCTCAAATAAACCCCAAACCCCAATGGCCTCATTAGGAACCCAGGGCCCAGTTTTATCACACAGGCCACTCTGAACCTATCAGTTTCCTCACACAGTCAAATCCCATATAAACACAAGAAGTGGGTTTTTGTGGGTTCTTGTGACAAATCAAACTCAAAACCTATCCTGTACAAGTGCATAGGCTCTATTGTAAATCCAACTGAAAACCCTGTATTTACACAAATTGCAGAATTCTCTGAATCAAATGTAAATTGAATGGCCTCAGAGTTTTTGACACATTATGTTTGGTCTTCTTTTATGTGTGTTTAAGATCTCCATGGAGTAATAAGTATGAGCCCCCCATCGATGATGGTGCAATGCCCTCTGCTCGTCTGAGGAAGCTGGAGGTGGAGGCCAACAACGCCTTCGACCAGTACAGGGACCTGTGAGTAGTGACTGTCAGTCGGCTCCTTCATAGACCTCTTCCTGAAACAACATCTCCTGTTTATTTGGATGCTGAAATGCAGAGTATTCACTTTATTTGATATCTATTTTCTGTAAGTAGCTCTTCTGATCTTTCATAATTTTCTTTTACTCGCACCTCATTTTAAAATCAACAGGCTTCTGATATGATAGGACATCATAAATGAACACCCAAAAAACCCCACTAAGTTTTGATGATCTTACTTCTAAATAAACAAGCTCACCTGTATATTGCAGGTATTTTGAGGGCGGTGTGTCCTCTGTGTATCTGTGGGATTTGGATCACGGTTTTGCTGGAGTCATCCTTATTAAGAAGGCTGGAGATGGCTCCAAAAAAATTAAAGGCTGCTGGGACTCTATCCATGTGGTGGAGGTGCAGGTGAGAGATTTGTCGTTTGAGTTATTTATTTGTTTATTTATTTAGAATTATGATTTACTACGTATCTAATTTCTGGGGTTTTTTTTTTTCTCTTTCTCTCAGGAAAAGTCCAGCGGTCGTACAGCCCACTACAAACTCACGTCCACTGTGATGCTGTGGCTGCAGACGACCAAAACCGGCTCTGGAACTATGAACCTGGGTGGCAGCCTCACCAGACAGGTAACCAATACTCGGGCGATGCAGTAATGCAAATAAGCATAACAAGCCAGGTAATGCTGCGATGCAGGTAACCTTAAAGTCCAGGTAGCATAGAGACCAGGTAGCACATGCCAGTTACCATGACAACCAGGTAGCGCAGTAGTGCAGGTAACTATAGCGATCAGATAAAGCAGAAAGGCAGGTAACCATACCAGGTAATGCAGATACAGGTTACCATAGCTACTGTGTCATGCAGAAATGCAGGTAACCATAACCAGTTGATACAGAATTACAGGTAACCATAGCGAACAGATAATGCAGAAATGCAGATAATATACAGGTTACCATAACAGCCAGGTCACAGAAATGCTATTAAACAAACACATTCATTTTTATATATTTACATTCATGTAAATAAGTTTAGTTTAGTTTAACTTGTTTTGTACTTTAATTTAATTGTATTTTGCGGGACTGCATGATTCTACAGTGTTGTTCTAAGATCTCAGTGAAGACTAAAACCAGTTTCCATCCGTGTGATCTCGCACCTCACACTCTGCATTGTACACTGTGTGAAACCTCCACAGTGCAGTGCAGACTATGTGTTAAATACACTTCCTATATGAGCTACATCCTCACTGGGTCTCTGCTAATCTCTTGCGCTCTCTCTCTGTCTGCTTTTCTTTCTATCAGATGGAGAAAGATGAGACAGTTAGCGAGTCTTCCCCACACATCGCCAACATCGGCCGTCTGGTGGAGGTAAAACGCACACATACATTTCTGTTTAACGCCACACTGTCTCAAACACATTTTGTCTCTGTTACATTATTACATTGTTATTTAGCACATTAATGTGAGTTTTCCTGTGTTTGTGTGTGTGTGTGTGTGTGTTCTGCTTCCAGGACATGGAGAACAAAATCCGCTCCACTCTGAATGAGATCTATTTCGGCAAGACCAAGGACATTGTTAATGGCCTGAGGTATAAGACGTGTGTGGTTGTGTGTGGTTGTGTGTGGTTGTGTGTGTGTGTTATTCTGGAAATAGGATACTTGCATATAATAAAAATGTCACATTTATAATATTTTATTACATATAGCTACACTATTGGGACACCTTCTCAATTGTTGCTTCTTCTGAAATCAAGGGTGTTCTGCTTATCTTGCTTTTGTTGGAGTAACTGTCTCTACTGAGCAGGAAGGCTTTCTACGTTTAAGCATTGCTGTGAAGATTTAATTGCATTCAGCAACAAGAACATTAGTGAGTTCAGGATGTTGGATGATTACACTTCTCCCCACCTCATCCCTAAATCCTTAACTCATCCCAAAGTTATTGGATGGAGCTCCATTATTCCAGAGTTTCACTGCCCCACAGCTCAAAGCTGGGGGGGGGGGGTTATACCCCTCTAGTCCATGCCTGGCATTAGCCATGGTGCCAATAATTTCATGTTTATCTGCACCAGAGTGTCCTATTCTATTGGCAATGTCTACAGGGACTATACAAGCTGTGTGTGTGCATTTTCACATCTGTGTCAGCAATGGGTGCAACTTAAAGTGGCTGAATGCATTCATTAGAAGGCATGTCTGCAAACATTTGAACATCTAGTTTATTATTATTGCTACTACATACAGATACTTAGGGTGTACATATAACATGTGTCTGACCACATTGTGACATTGTATGAAAACAAAGGGGTGTGTGTGTGTGTGTGTTCGTGTTCTTGTGACTGAGAGGGAGTTTTAATAGAACAGCCCCGCAGGGCTGCACTGTCTGATCTCTGACCAGTTCAAGCTGTTTTCCCACAGAGGCCGTCTACATCTGCTTCTCCTCTTATTTCCTCCTAGATCTCCTCCTCTCGTCTCCTTCTCATTTCTTTTTCTTTTGTTTTCTTTTATGCTCTTCACAATTTCTGTCCTCTTTACTCCTCTTCCTCCTTTGTCCTTTAATTTTTAATCTTTTTTCATTTCTCGCTCTCTTTCGCGCTCTTGCTCTCGCTCTCTCACTTGATTTTCTGTTTTCAGATCTATCGAGTCTCTCCCTGACAATCAGAAGTACAGGCAGCTGCAGAGAGAGCTCTCTCAGGTTCT
>NC_132898.1:22704661-22737161 GCF_030463535.1 Salminus brasiliensis | reverse complement strand
CACTTAAGTCATCAACCCACATATGACAGATGACTGGGAGCTCAAAAATATCTAAAATATAATACCATGTCTTTTTATTAAAAACCAAACAAACAAAATACACAACACAAGTCAAAACACTGGTCACCAGCAAAACCAGCATATGCTGTGTTTTGGTTATGCTGGTTTGGTTGTGCTGAACAAACAGCACTGGCATCCTGGGGGTGAACAGCTAGAGCAGCACCAGACCAACACAAGAGGCATGAAGGCCTGTGCTTTTGTTTTGCGGGAAAAAGGGGTTATGGTGGGGAAATATGAGAAAGTAATTGCAGTGATTAAATTAGTATTCTAATAATTTTTATAAATATTATTATTATTATACATTCCCACAGATCCTCAGCTTTAGTTGGGCCTAGAGCTGTAATGGGAGGAAGGGCTGTGCAGCCTGAAGCTGTTCTGGGCGCATGGCAGAAGCAGGCACTGCTCGTTTACTTTACATTGCTGCTAAAACTCTGCATTGATTTAATGTCGATTAAAATTATGAGTGAAATGTAATACTCTGATTTTTTTAAATGAAGATATTCTATAATTAATGTTAGCCTATTTCACTTTGTTATCTACCTAACTAAGCTAACCGGCTCATTTCCACCACAAAAAATCAGTCAATGCAGAGTCAGAAAGTTTATTAGTTGTGTTTTTATATCTAAAAATATTTTAACGTCTTAAATAAAAATAATCTATGACTTATGAACGTTTAATAGCTTAATACTAAAAGAAAGAAAAAAGTTATAATACGTTTTATGGCCCCTGTTAGTCACGTGCCCTTAGAAAGGTCCTAATAATGTGATTTGGTGCCTAGAACAAAAGAACACACGCGTCTTAAATCGGTTACTATGTAGAATACTTGATAGATATAATCTATCTGTATAATCTGCTGAATTAGCCCAGAATATGGGGATTAGAGCGCTTTAGAATGGAGAGGACATCATCCGCCTGCACTGGCACACTCTGACCAGCAGAGGGCAGCAACGCGCAAAGCAGCGCTTTACAGCATCAGGGAGGGTGATTGGGGTTCCTGCTGTTTGTAAGTCTGTGAGTCTGGAGGAGCTTTAATAGTCCCACTTATTTAGTGAACTGTTTATGTGCTAGTTTCCATATGAAACAGTATTTCTGAATAAGGCTTGAGTACATAAGCCCTACCTGCAGGATGTACACTTCACTGCTTATCCTCCTCCAGGCTTGTCTTATCTTAACATATCTGGCTAACTGGGAAGACTGCAGAAGGAACTACACAGCACTTCCACAGACTCTCAGTTTTTACTGGGCTACTTCAAATGTGCATGAGTGACTATTGCAACAAGAGACATTATGTAAGCAGGTATTTTAGACTGACAGTGCACAATGATAATAATTACATGCTTATGATATATTATTTATTAACATTTAAGGCAACTTTATATGATAAAAACAATAGTTACAATGTGGATAACAATCAGTCTGAAGCACACTACTGATATAAGGACACATGACCATGGTTTTCATGTTTACTGGTTAGGGGGGCAGTGGTGGCTCAGCGGTTAGAGCTCCGGGATATCGATAACAGGGTTGTGGGTTCGATTCCCGGGCTCGGCAAGCTGCCACTGTTGGGCCCTTGAGCAAGGCCCTTTACCCTCTCTGCTCCCCGGGTGCTGGAGTTGGCTGCCCACCGCTCTGTGTGTGTGTGTGTGTACTCACTGCCCCTAACACATGTGTGAGTGTGTGTTCACTACCAGATGGGTTAAATGCAGAGGACACATTTCGCTGTACAGTGACAAATACGTGCACCTTTTTAATATAAACATTTTATTTACTATCCAAACCCACCAGTGACCCAACGCGTGTCTTCTGAAGTTTATGTGGGGTGTTGGAGATAAAATGAAGTTAAAATAGTGGGAAATTAGTATGGGCACATTATTGTGGTTTGGTGTAATAACTCTCTGTGAGGGCGCTTGTAGAGGTTTAGACCTCTGGTTCCATTCACCACCACTGTAAACAATTCTGCCTGGTTAAGTTTCTCTAAAACGGAGCGTTTCACACCAAACCCACTGTGCATGACTTAGTCTGCGTCTTAAGGGGTTTATTATGTGAGGGTTTGAAAAGTTGGTGGAGTTCCCCCTTTAAGCCCAAAGTCAAGCCTGGGCACATTACGCTGGCCGGTTGTCCTTTGTGACTCCCCCTACTCCCCCCACCCCTTCCCCTTTTACAGGACAGTAGAAGTTGCCCTTTTAAAATAACCCCGCCCCTCTCCACGTACCCCTCCCCCTTCTTCGTTCAGCCCCTCCCTCGCTCTCTCTCGCGCCGTATTGAAACAGGTTTATGGAAATGAGCGCTGCAGGCTGGTAGGAGCCATTTTAATGAGTGACTCAATGCGAGCGGAGCCAGCAGCGCGCGAGAGAGTGAGAAGCGAAGGAGAGAGTGTGTAAGAGGAGGTTTTGGGAAGCACACCGCGCTCGCGCTCCGTGTTTTGCCTGCTGCAGTACCGAGGACTGGGCATGGATCCTCAGCAACAAAGGCGCGCGAGGAGAGGGAAAGTTTAAGGTGACGCTGGAAAGTGGAGGAGAGAGAGAGAGACAAAGCCCAGCGCGCGCCCGGAGGAGCAGAGATGAAGTTGGGGTTGTTTCTAGTCGTTCTCTCGTGCTCGTTTCCACGCTTCCACGGTTTCGTCGTGCACGTTGGCGAGGATGCACGACCCGGCACGGCGATTGCGAGCGCGCACGGGAGCGCGTCTTGCGCCTTGGAGCAGGTACTCTCTTCAAAATTCATTCGCAACTTTCTGCACGTTGACCCCTCTGCTGGGACAGTGTCCACTTCAGACTGGCTGAGGTGCGAGTCACTGCCCTCCAACCCCTTTGTGCTGCACACGGTGGCAGACTGCTCGAGCACCGTGCAGGGGGTCCCACTCAGGCATCTGGTGGTGGGTCAGTACCTGGTGCATGTTTGGGGGCCCAGCTGTGGGTGCAAACCCAGGCGCAGAGAGAAGTGGGATGTGGAGGTTATAAGTTTGCTCCAAGTGCCTGAGTGCCTGGAGGTGGGCACTGCGCTTTTACGCCCACAGGACATCTTACCTGGCGTAAGGACTGGTGGGCTGGCATGTAACGTGACCGGAAACGCCGCTCTGTCGTTTGCAGAGGGCCGATTAGAGGTCTCAGCACCACTGTGCTTTCAGGACGACTCATTGATGGAGTTTGACCTGCACTGTGTCGTGGAGAACGAGGCACCGCGGCATGGAAGGTCCATGCATGTCCACTGGCACTTGGGTCAAGGTCCCTTCAAGCAGAGCTACCTGGAAAAGCTGCTGTGGAGGGCAGCAGAGCATTCAGAGTCCGGCCTGCTAAGCAGGAGAAAGAGGAGCGCCAACGCCCAGCCCCAGTTCCAGCCTCCTATGTACCAGGTGTCCGTTCCGGAGAACAAGCCAGCGGGGACATCTGTGGTCATTTTGAGAGCAGTGGACCCGGACGAAGGCGAGGCAGGCAGGCTGGATTACTTCATCGAGGCGCTGTTTGACAGCCGCTCAAATAACCTCTTCGCCGTGGACACTGAAAGTGGTCTGGTGTCCACAGTCGAGGAGCTGGACCGGGAGACAAAGGACACTCATGTGTTCCGGGTCACAGCTGTTGATCACGGAACACCACGGAGGACCGCCATGGCGACTCTGACCATTACAGTGAGCGACACAAATGACCATGATCCAGTGTTTGAGCAGCAGGACTACAAAGAAAGCGTGCGGGAAAACCTGGAGATTGGATATGAGGTGCTCACGGTCCGAGCCACGGATGGAGATGCACCGGTCAATGGCAACATCCTCTACCACATCCTCAACAACAACGGGTCCAATGATGTGTTTGAAATCGACTCTCGTTCTGGCGTGATTCGGACCCGTGGCCCTGTGGACCGCGAGATGGTTGAGTCCTACATGCTTTTGGTTGAAGCAAATGACCAAGGTCGAGACCCTGCTCCTCGCAGTGCCACGGCAACTGTGTACATTGTGGTGGAAGACGACAATGACAACGCCCCGCAGTTCAGTGAAAAGCGGTACATTGTACAGGTTCCCGAGGACTTAACACCCAACACCGAGATCCTACAGGTGACCGCCACTGACCAGGACCGCGGCAGCAATGCTGTTGTTCACTTCAGCATCATGAGTGGAAACACTAGAGGGCAGTTCTACATAGATGCTCAAACTGGGAAGATGGATCTTGTAAGCCAACTGGACTATGAGATGAATAAGGAGTACACCCTCCGTATCCGGGCGCAGGACGGCGGACGCCCGCCACTGTCCAACATCTCTGGGTTGGTGACGGTGCAAGTGCTGGACATCAACGACAATGCTCCAATCTTTGTTAGCACTCCGTTCCAAGCCACTGTGCTGGAAAATGTTCCAATCGGATACTCTGTTATCCACATCCAGGCCGTTGACGCAGATTCCGGGGACAATTCCCGGCTGGAGTACCGGCTCACAGAGATGACACCAAACTTCCCGTTTACGATAAACAACAGCACAGGGTGGATTATCGTGGCGGCCGAATTGGACAGAGAGAGTGTGGACTTTTACAACTTTGGAGTGGAGGCTCGGGATCATGGAACGCCTGTCATGTCATCCTCTGCAAGCATTAGCATGACCATCCTGGACGTGAACGACAACAACCCTGAGTTCACTCAGAAGGCGTACTACATGCGTCTGAATGAGGATGCAGCTGTTGGTACCAGTGTGGTGACGGTGTCTGCAGTGGACCAAGACATAAACAGTGTTGTGACGTACCAGATCTCCAGCGGAAACACCCGGAACCGCTTCTCCATCACCAGCCAGAGCGGTGGTGGCCTAATCACACTAGCGCTCCCGCTTGACTACAAGCTGGAGCGTCAGTATGTGCTGAGTGTCACCGCCTCTGATGGCACACGCTTTGACACGGCCAAGGTGTACGTCAATGTCACAGACGCCAACACGCACAGGCCCGTGTTCCAGAGCTCTCACTACACTGTCAACATCAATGAGGACCGGCCCATGGGCACCACAGTTGTGGTGATTAGCGCCACAGATGAGGACACTGGCGAAAATGCAAGGATCACTTATTTCATGGATGACAGCATCCCTCAGTTCAACATAGACTTAGACACGGGTGCTGTGACCACCCAGATGGAGCTGGACTATGAAGATCAAGTGTCTTACACACTAGCCATCACAGCTCGTGACAATGGGATACCTCAGAAGTCTGACACAACCTATCTGGAGATCTTAGTGAATGACGTGAATGATAACTCGCCCCGCTTCCTGCGGGACCGCTACCTGGGCTCAGTCATGGAGGATGTGCCCGTCTACACCAGCGTTGTTCAGGTTTCAGCCACTGACCGGGACTCTGGCCTGAATGGACGAGTGTTTTACACCTTTCAGGGAGGTGATGATGGCGATGGGGACTTCATCATCGAGTCAACATCAGGAATTGTGCGAACACTGAGACGCCTGGACCGCGAGAACACTCCCATCTACAACCTACAGGCCTTTGCGGTGGATAAAGGAGTTCCTGCCCTCAAAACATCCGTAGACATTCAGGTCACGATTCTGGACGTGAACGACAACCCGCCGGTGTTTGAGAAGGACGAGTTTGACATCTACGTGGAAGAGAATAGCCCCATCGGTCTGGTTGTGGCCCATATATCTGCCACAGACCCTGACGAAGGCAGCAATGCCCAGATCATGTACCAGATCGTTGAGGGTAACATCCCGGAGGTGTTCCAGCTAGACATCTTTTCCGGAGAGCTCACGGCCCTGATGGATCTTGACTACGAAACCCGCTCAGAGTACGTAATCGTAGTCCAGGCCACGTCAGCTCCTTTGGTCAGCAGAGCCACTGTACACATCAAGCTCATCGACAAGAATGACAACATGCCAGTCCTCAAGAACTTCCAGATCATCTTCAACAACTACGTGACAGACAGGTCCAACAGCTTCCCCACAGGGGTGATAGGCCGGATTCCTGCCCACGATCCGGATGCCTCGGACCAGCTGCGCTACAGCTTCGAGGCAGGAAATGACCTGAAGCTGCTGATTCTGAACCAGACAACTGGAGAAATCCGACTGAGCCGCGCGCTTGACAACAACCGGCCACTGGAGGCATCCATGAGGATCGCCGTCTCAGGTAAGACCACCTAAAAGTGCATTGTTGAAGTAGTCTGCTGGGGACTGGGGGAGGTTTTTTGTTTGTTTTTTTTTTTTTTACATTTACCATTTTTTAAAATGAATTTTCAAGATTTTCTGAAGGTGATGGGGGAATATGTAATCAGTGCAGGTCAACTGTTATTGCTCAGCTGTCTTAGAACATAGAATTAGAACATGTGTTGATTAAGCTTCCCTCACAACTGTGCTCTTGCATAGGCCCAGATAGTTGGAGGTATTTGAGAAAGTAGCATTTCTTAGCCACAGTCTTAACAACAAAGGTGCTACAAAGGATTTTTCTGTAGCGATACCATAGAAGAACCACTGCTGGTTCCATTAAAAAACTATGTTTGTAAAAGATAATGTGCAATGAACTCTTTAAAGAAAAGAAGTCAATGAAATGGTTTGTTTTTTTACCAATTTAAAGGTTCTTCACACTCAAGATGGTTCTTGACATCAGCCTTTAATCACCTTTATTTTAAATAGTGACCAGCTAAAAAGCCAGCTTTGATCCAGCTCATTTGTGCACTTGTTTTCCCTGCTTCACCACACCCACTTCCACTCCGGAAGGGCTCGTTAATTAGCTAATTGGTTAACCAATACATTACTTACCTGATGGAATATGGCTTGAAGGCACACTCCTGATTTGCTGCAGCTGAAACATACGTCAGTTACCTCGAACAGTAATTTCCTGAAGCATCTGCCCATCGACTTCTATTATAAGTCTGTTGTTGAGAGAATGTTTTTTCTGCTGTTTTAGTAAGTTTAGTAAATCATGTTGAAATGGTGGTCTGTGCTAACCGACCTACTCTACAGATCCCGCAGATAGAGATCAGATTGAATATTGCTGTACCCCTATAAGCCCACAGTGTGAGTTGTCTCCTTATGTTGTCTTTTGCACTGGATTCATTCATGGCTGAATTTATCTAGCCAACAGTGTGTGCACATGTGCATCTGTAAATGCAGGCTGCTTTCTTGCACGCTCATAGTCCAGTCATGGTTTTTATGCCTGCATGGTGAGTGTGTGGGTGTGTGTGTGTGTGTGCATGTCTGTGAGCATGAGGCGTGATGAGTGTGACAGCACTACTGGGAATTGGGGAGAAGATGAAAATGAATATGATGGTTTAAAATTTAGATGTCGTTGCCTTTAGGCTAGTCGTAAAAAGCATTTGTTTGGAAGAATCCCATATCTAGAGAAATGCATTTAGAAAAACTATAATACTTCATGATTGTGTATTTTTTGTGCTTGATCACACAGTCTGTTTTATTATGTATAACTGGAGCTGGGCGTACAGTACACATGCAGTGATTCAGTATTAATCACAGTCAGCGCTGGGAGTCTGAGGCAGATGCCCTCATTTCACTCTGGCTTTTCTGTCGTTTCCTTTCTGCGACCCACATCTCTTGGGGTGGCTACGGCAGTGTGGAACAGGGTGCGTTCAGTTCAGTGGAGTTCATTTCTGGCTCTGCTGGTTGGTCTATATTTATAATGTGCATGTTGGCTGTTCTATACTGCCCTGTGACATATATGCTGATGTTTGTTATACATTATCTGTTACATATATATACAGTGTATTACACAGGTCTTTGCCCATCTTAGGCAAACGGTGTATCTCCGCAGTCTATATAACATTATAATTTTTGTAAGAGTGTCTACCTGTAAACCTCTATATAACATTAGAATAAACCTAAATAAACATAAAATCAGTGGTCTATGAGAGTGATGACCTGTAAAACTCATTACCTGTCTAATCTATATAACATTAGAATAATGATCAGTGAGATAATAAAGCCAAATAAAGTTAGTGTGTCTACCTCTAAAACATTATATAACATTAGAATAAACCCATACAAACATAAAATCAGTGGTCAGTGAGAGTGTCTACCTGTAAAACTCTATAAAACATTAGAATAACCTAAGTTGGTGTACAATTCTAGCCACACAAGGCCTGATACATTGGTATAGTGTGTTCTGGGAATTGTGGTGTAGATCAGCATGTAGTAATGAACTGAAATGGTGGACCGGTGGTCTCTGGGGGGGGGGGGTCATGCTTCACAGTATCACCCCACAAGATGTATTGCATACCAATATATGAGCATCAGCTCAGCTGCTGCCTCAGATTAGCATTGGATTACATAATCCACAGGCCGCTGCACTGATAGGCTCTACATTCTGTTCAGGAGGGATTTTCTCCAGGAAATCCCCACTGATGGGACACTTCAGCCAAGCCAAAGCCAAGCTTAGACTACGTCTGGAAAGGCAACTTTAAGAATGTTGTTTGATGCTGTGTTCACACCTGTCCTATTAACCACACTTCTTGAAGTGTGTGTGTGTGTTGTCTGGTGGAGGAGTGTAGAAGTGCTGTGGGTCAGAGCAGGTTTTATTATGGATGTAAAGTCCCTGGTGTCCATGTACTGGTTGCATTTACTTACTGAACTTGCCACAAGTATGCTGCTGTAGTGTAGCCATTTCCATTCATAACTACCTCTACACTTGCACACCCATACCCATAAGCCCATGCCTGTCCATATTCTTATTTTCATACACATTCATCTATACAATGCCCATATCCGTATACATCTATACCCACACCCCCATACATATCCATACACATCCATACATCCATTCCATTCATACCTATAGATCCATACCCACCAATATTTGCCTGATAGTACTTTAAATTACACAAAAAGTCATAAATATGGTTCCATCTGTGTTCTTTGAACCCAAGGTCCGAATTTTATACTGTCCTAATTTGAGACTTAATGGCATTAATAATCATTTTATCAGCAATGTTTGAGAGACTTCAGTGAGAATGGTATCACAGTATTAATAACATCTGTGGTCATGTCTGTTTGAGAACCACTGCAAACCACTGCGCTTCTTCTTTGACCTTCTAACTAATTAAAAAGCGCAGAGCGCCATGGGCTCTTTCTAAATATGACCGAATTTTGCAAAGGGGGCTGCAGCGTCCAGCAAAGGAGCAGCTAGAAGATTCTTCCTTTACTGGAACGGAACAGTTTAGTTTGGCTAAAACTGTCACATTACTGATGAAGAACAGAGACGTTTTTTTAGTTAGCATGGCTAAATCACATTGTGCTAAGTCATAGCTGCTTGGCTTCGTTAATTTTTAGCAAAGTTACCATATAATTGTTTTTGTTAAACTAGTTATGGTTCATTTAAAGGAACAATTAAGCTCTGATTGACCTGGTTTTACCTTACATCAGCATTAGTCACGCTCATTTGATTGGTTTAATTGGTTTAATTTGGACTGCTGTTTTTTTCCGACATTGGACAAAAGTATTGGGACACCTATTCATTTATTGTTTCCTCTGAAACCAAGGGTATTAAAAAGAGTTTATTCTGATTTGTTGGAATAACTGCCTCTACTGTCCAGGGAAGGCTTGCTACTAGATTCTGGAACATTGCTGTGAGGATTTTATTGCGTTCAGCGGCAAGAGCTTTAGTAAGGTCCGAATGTTGGATAATCACCACCCCGCCTCCTCCCCAACTCATCCCAAAAGTATTGGATGGAGTACCATCCATCATTCCAGAAAACACAGTTCCACTGCTCCACTGATCCTTTTATACCCCTCTAGAGAGTCCTATTCTATTGGCAGTACTCTACAGGGATTATACAAGCTGTGCTCGCCACATGTGTGTCAGCAATGGATGCAACTAGTTGAATGCATTTATTAGAAGGGGTGTCCACAAACATTTGGAAATATAGTGCACTGTAGCCTGTACTTGTATCTAACAGTAAGTCATACAGTGTCAGAAACCACATGAGCATGTCTGTTAATTACTGAATACCCCGACACGGTTTGAGGACAGTGTGTGATGATTTAGCCGTGCAGCTAGCACCATGCTATTTAGCTAATATACTTATGTTTCCTGTTAGCTATAGTAGCCTTGTAGCTCCAGTGCTATTCAGGCGGCAGATGTGCCTTGGCTGATGCAGTGTGTTCGGAATAAGGGGGGATTTCTGGAAGAACCATCACTATAAGTGGTTCCTTTTGTCATTCAAAGGCTAGCCCCTACCTTTCACAGTAACATTGAGAGTAATGGGGTCATGCTGGGGTCGCCCCTGAACTGAGAGTAGTTTCTTTTTGATGGTTCTGAGTGTGATGGCCGTGAGGGGGGTCAGTGAGGCCCCTAGACCTGCTGGCCGGAGCTGAGCTTTGTCAGTAGCAGTTAGCTCAGGAGCTCATTAGCCACTGCACATGAAGGCAAAGGCTTTGTTTTTATGACTTGAAGTCACATAAGGGCCCCGGAGGAAGAAGGGAGGGTCCCTGCAGGCGTATGAGCACTGTAGGTGTGTGTGTGTGTGTGTGTGTGTGTGTGTGTGTGTGTGAGACAGTGTATGAGAGAGATTGTGTGAGTGAGAGAAAGAGAGAGAGCGGACGATGAATGCGGGTCGATTGAGACGCTGGGATCTGGGTAAAGACGCTGTTGGGGGCAACAGCTGGGCCTCCGGCACCGACCAATCAGAAAGTAGGAAACAATACCCGTCTCACACCTGCTGGGGGATGTGTGTCATTGAGGGGGTGATCGGGGGTGGGGAGAGAGAGGAGTGGGGGGTTAAAATGAGACAAAGGCAGAAAGAGAATGGCCTAATTTCTTCATTAAATATCGGTTAGATGATGATTTGGCGCAGCTGAAACACAATCCTGCCAATAACGGCAGAGAGAGAGACACAGAGAGATATTAGACCTTTTGAGAGTTTGGCAGTTAAACAAGGAGAGTAAGATAGAGTTGGATGAGAGCAGTAGGGGGGAGAGAGAGCGAGAGGAGAACTGGAGAGGGAGTTAGATAAAGAAGTCCTAATTGCTTTATTAAGTGTCAGTTTGCTGAAGCTCTGACAGTGTTCCAATATAATCCTGCCAATAAAGAGGCTGGTTGGTTGCGCGAGAGAGATAAAGAGAAAGGGAAAGAAGGAGAGAGAGAGAGAGGGGGGGGGGGGGGGAGGGAAAGAGAGACACCAGCTGAAGAGATTTAATATGTAGTATAACAGTTGCTAGTATTACAGGTGCTCTCTTTCATATCCGAATATTATGGCAGCCCATACTTTGTCTCTTTTAACCCTGTTCTTTAATAGTCAGGACCCCACAGGACCACCACAGAGAGGAGGGTCGTTCTCGGCACTGCAGCGACACACTGACATTGTGGTAGTGTGTTAGTAGTGTGCATTAGGCGGGTACGAGTGAATCAGACACAGCAGTGCTGCTGGAGTGTTTAAACGCCTCAGCGTCACTTCTACATCTACAAGGTAGACCAGCTAGGTAATGTCTGATAGAGTGGACAGTGAGTGGACATGGTGGTGAGCAGCACTGTGGACACAGAGTTTGATCCACTCAAACCAGTTCAACACACAGTTCAACACACACCACCATGATAGTGTCACCTTCGTGCTGAGAATGACCCACCACCCAAATAATCAAGTCAAGTCAAGTCAAGTCAAGTCAAGTGGGTTTATTGTCATTTCAACTACATACAGAGTACACAGTGAAACGAAACAACGTTCCTCCAGGACCATGGTGCAACATAGACAGTGCATACAAGACACAAGTGCAACACAAACAAACAAGTGCGGACAGACAACACAACACAGTACAGACAGAGAATAATAAATAATTGGCGGTAGTGTGCAAGTTGTGCAATGTGCAATAAATAGAGTCCAGTGAGGTAGTAAAGTTATCAGTGCAAATGCTTGTGCAAAAATACATACATGCTCTATGGCGATACTGTGGGGTCATGACCATTGACAAACAGGGTGGAAGGAGGCTGATTGGTGTTTAGAAAGAAAGACAACAATATATATATATATATATATATATATATATATATATATATATATATATATATATATATATTATATAAATTTCTCAATCTCTCTGTCTGTATCTCTCTCTGTAGTGTCTGGCTTGCTCTGTGATTGATTGGATGAGTGTGTTGTGAGGGGAGTTAATGGTGCGCTGTATTGGTGCTATTCTGCTGGGTTATTAATGATGTTCTGGTGCTCATTATTATCTGTGTTCAAACGGAAACAGAGCAGCAGAGCTAAACTAACAGAGCTGCTAATTACACACCGGATTAATCCACTCTGCAGACAATTACAACATACACCCAGAGAAACAGAGATAGAGATAGAGATAGAGATAGAGATAGAGAGAGAGAGAGAGAGAGAGAGAGATCCATGTGCTAATACTTTCATATTGGGGACTTTACCTTTAGACAGTTGTTTTTGTAAATCAGTGCTGAGAATAAATCCTAATAAAAATGTAATAAACTGTTTTATAAACTTTTTTATTGCATTCTGCATTTCTCTGGTGTGTCTGAGCTTCTGTTTTGCCCAGATTACTTCAGTGATTTCCAGATTAATAGAGATTATAAGGGTCCGCTGTGGCGCTGTGTAGAACACTCATACTGGGATTTAGAAATGGGATTATGGAAATACATGTCGGAATAATAGGCTTTGTTCTAATTACTTACTACTGACTCTGGGGAATGGGATTAGGGCTGCGTGTGTGTGTTTGTACGTCACAGGTTATTAATGAAACTCACAAGTCAGTTAAAAGCTTTATATAGTTATATAGTATTATCCTTTATAGTGTTTTATTTACTGTTGTCCTCCATACTGTCCTACAGTATAGTCCTATTTAATATAATTCAGTATGGTCCTTTATACTGTTCTACAGCATTGTCCTGTATAGTTTAATGCAGTGTCGTCCTCTATATTTTCTACAATGTTGGCTTTTATAGTATTATGCAGTATTAGACTTTATAGTATTACAAAGTTTTTCCCTTATACTGTTATACAGTCTTGTCCATGATTTTGTTAGAAAGTGTTGTCTTTTATGGGATTATACAGTATTGTCTTCAGTAGTATTATCCTTTATAGTGTTGTACAGTATTGTATTTTACAGTATTGTATAATATGTACAATAGTAAAAAAAGGACAGTCTTTGTATTGTAGTTCTCAGGTTCTTTATTTTGAATGTTTGTTGTGGTCAGATGTGAGTAGGCATGTTTAAGCCTGAGCATAGCTTAAGCATATCTTCTTTGTAAGATTTTATAAGTGTACATAACTAACAGGGTTAGTCACGGTTATCTGCTGGACTGACTGGTGTCACTTTCCCTTAGCCCGGGGACCCTCTATACAGTGTTTTCCATCTGCACATCTCATAAAGGGCTTTGTAATGAGGGGGTCATAAAGTAATGACGTAATAACAGGTCAAAGTCTAGATGGTATAGCTGTGTCTTCAGGGTAATGCAGTGTGACATATATCACATGTCATTCTGTATGTGGTTGTGGTGTAGCGAGATTACTGAACCCCTCCACGCTGTTTGAAGAGAGTGTGTGATGATTTAGACATGCAGTTAGCACCGTGCTAATGGGTGCACATAAGCTGTCATTGCTTGTAAGCTCCAGTTCTGAAACTAATGAAGCAAGCCTAAGACACTAACATGTCTTGGCTGATTGGGTATGTAGAGTAGTATAGTAATTATAGTAGTAACTATATGTCCAAATGTCTGTGGACACTCCTTTTTAATGAATCCGTTCAGCTACTTTAAGTTGCACCCATTGCACACACAGTTTGTCTAGTCCCTGTAGAGATGTATTGGCAATAGAACAGGACTCTATGGAGCAGATAAACATCAACCTGTTGGCACCATGCCTAATGGCAGATATTGGCTAAAGGGGTATATAGCCCTGTGGAACTGTGTTCTCTGGAATGATGGTGGTGTGCCAGCCAATACTTTTGGCATGGCTTGGGAGTTATGTATGAGGTGGGGTGGTGATCATTCCACATTCTGACCTCACAAACACTCTTGTCGCTAGAGCACAATCAAATCCTCACAGCAATGCTGCAAAATTTAGTAGAAAGCCTTCCCTGGACTATAGAGCCAGTTACTCCAACAAAAGCAGGACAAGCTCTTTTTCAATACCCTTGCTTTTGGAAGAGTCCCAATACTTTTGTCCATATATTTTGAGCTAGGTTGCTAGGCTAAACGCAGTATTAGTAAACTGCCTCACGTTTTCCACACAAACCTCAGAGTGTTTGTATGTGTGTGTGTTATTACAGTTAACCCCTGACCCCATCCTGCTCCTTAACTAGCTTAGCAAAAGAGTCCATTATTCTCCCGTAAACACACAAAGCACTCTCTACTTTAATGTTTTAGGGCTTTTTATACATAAATCCTTTTTTTGGATCTAATCAGTGATTTCTTGGCTGTTGGACACAGAACGTTGTCTCCATAATCAGCCATTTAAATTTCCAGGGCATTCATGCCTTTCATGCGGGTGTGAAAGCACCAAGCCTTTCCATGCGTGCCGTTATCTTAGCACTAGCCTTCGCACGGGATGGAAGCGGTGTGCTCTGAATATTCAAACAGTTTTTGTTTGGAATTGGCGGTCGTTTCCTCGCACACACACATTAGCCAGTCATGTGTGTACACGCCTGAATAGTTACTGTTAGTGAATGTGTGTGTGTGTAAAGAGTGGGAGTGGGCCCCCACTGGTAGCCTATAGTAGCGCTCTATGCTACGCTACAGCAGCAGAATGTTTGTGAATGAAAGAGTTTGAAGGTTTGTCATTCAGATACGTTCTGCACGGAGACGGAAAAGTCTGGAATCCACTCAGCACTGTTTTTGAATGATGTGAAGCCACCTTGGGTGTCAATCTGTTAGCCCCACTAGTCTGTACAGAGTTAACCCCTTAACATTGCAATGCCTGTTACACTTTAATGCGTTATTATAGGTTATTCTATATGTAATTACTCAGTAACTACAGGGACCTCTGTACAGACTAGTGGGGCTATTCTTTAGTAATTACACTTTCGGCCTGCCAGCGGGCCATAGGTTTAAGGGTTAACTGACAGGGTTTACTTAAGGTTAGGATAAGAATAAGAAGCTTAAGAATAGCTACAAATCATTTTAATATATTCAGATAAATTCTGTATATATATATATATATATATATATATATATATATATATATATATATATATATATATATATATATATAATTTCTAAGAAGGATGAACTGGGACTAAACGCACCTGGATCAGCATTAGAGGGAAGTAGAACATAAATAGAGAGTTACACATGCAGTAAAATGAATAAAATGCAGATAGACTATATGTCTATAATGTTTGTGGACACCCCTAATAATGAATGCACTCAGCAACTTGACACAGATGTGCACATGCGCGCAAACACACAGCTTGTCTAGTCTCTGTTGAGAAGTATTGCCAATATTCTCCAGGATTCTCTGGAGCAGATAAACATGAATCTCTTGCCACCATATCTAATGCCAGGTGTGGGCTACAGGGGTATAAAGCCCCCCCCCAGCATTGAGCTTTGGAGCAGTGGATTCTCTGGAGTGATTGTGCTTTTTGGGTGAGATGGGGAGTTGGGCATCTAAAATCTAGTAGAAAGCCTTTTCCTTCCTGGGCAGCAGAGACAGTTTTTCCAACAAAAGCAGGTTAAACCCGTTTAATACCATTGATTTAAGCAGAAACAGTGAATTAGCAAGTGTCTCCATACTTTTGTCACAATATTGTTTTCACAATATTGTCCATATTGTGGATTTTAGCTCAGTAGTAATGTTGAGCATCCATAATAAAAAGTGGGTTTGATATAGGTTTTACTGAATTTTCATTTTTACGTAATTTTCTTCTAATATTGATTATAGCTCACATTTTAATTACGGCCTATGAGGCTAGTTCAAATGGCTACCGGTAGTTAACATGAACACATATTTATTGTACTGTATTTATTGCCTATTGTCTATTGTACATATTATTTATGCACCTTGTCTTGTGTATCTATGTGTCTATTGTCCCTGCACTACTGTCCCACCTCTACTGCTGCACTGGAGATTTAACAGTGGTTAACAGTGGTACTGTACAACCTTATGTCCGTACAATGACAATTAAGTTGAGTTGAGTTGAAAAGAGGAAGCAATGGAAGCCTCCTCGCTCCCCAAAGTTTAATATTATGGGGTTGAACAATGTCCTGCAGGGGTGGTAACCTGTTTCTGACTACGGCAGCCAGCCTTGCGACAGCAAAGCTGTTATTTTAAGGTAAAAGCAGTCTTGACAGAAATTCATGATTAATTAATTCACTTGCTTTTGTAGAACACAGGAAGCTCTTTTGGGTTCTAGTGTTAATTTCATACATTTAAATCTTCCTCAATTTTACAGTCGGTAGCAACCACCAAACACATGAACCTGTTACATGTTATTGTGTATTTTAATGCAAATCCTAGTGGCTTCCTTGTGGGCATATGGTGCATACCTGATTAACACATACCCCTGCTCCTCTGCTCTCAGCTAGTCATTGACGCACAATAAAGGCAGGGGTGAACGCTTGACTCCGAATGTCCTTTAAAGATAATGAATATGTAAAGCGGTTCACATTAGCATGATAAATGAGGGGGTCAGGCGGGAGTCGTGTGTGAAAAGCTTGTGGCTCTGGTGTCTGACCCACACACCTGTGTTATTAATTATTAACAGTGCAGCACTTGAAGAAATACTGTACTTTTGTGTGTAGTTTTAAGCGACCACTGCAAGCTAATCAGAGCAGTACGAGCTTTTGTAATTGTGTGGTGTCTTAACAGAATCATATTTCTAAACTCTCACTGATAGAGGGAGATTGACAGAGAGAGAGAGAGAAAGAGAGAGAGAGAGAAAGAGAGAGAGGCTTTAGTGTGTTCACACTCCCTGCTGTAATCTAATCTGTGGGGGCTCTATGCAGCCCCCGGCCTGCTCCGGGGAACTGAGGGTCAGTTTGCACTCAGGGATTTAAAGTTTTATGAGCTTTAGCCTGGAATTAAATACTTAAAAAAAGGATCACTTTTTGATTTGTCAACTGTCTGTTCAAGAACTCTAACGTAAGGTTACAGTACTTTTCCCCTTCCCCCAATTCTCTCCAATTCCCATAGCTAAGGTGAAGCCTACCTCGTCTTTCCTATGTTGTCACACAAAGCTGGCCGCTGCATCCGCTCAGACTGCCACTAATTCAGCATCATCACATGGACAGGTCAACTGCTGGAGAGTGTCAACTGTAGACAAGCTGCACAATTATGCACATGTGCTAACAAATGCTAACTACAAACATCTGTATTTGTGCTGACACACGCTAACTGCTCAGATCTGTATGTGTGTAAACAGATGCTAACTACACAGTTCACATGCTAAGAACAGCTGACGAAACCTACCACCCAACTCTGTAAACAGATGCTAATGAATTACTACCTGTACGATGGATATAGTTGATATAATGAGAACCCTCAACATGTCCACTGTAATCAAAGATGCAATCCACATGTTCCATATAGAGAAGGAAAGAGCCAAACTTCACGGTCTGCTCTCTGCAAAAAAAAGTATTGGGACACCTGCTCATTTATTGTTTCTTCTGAAATCAAGGGTATTATCAGAGTTTATCCTGCTTTTTTTTGGAGCAACTCTCTCTACTGTCCAGGGCAGACTTTCGACTAGATTTTTAGAGCATTGCTGTGAGGATTTGATTGCATTCAGTGACCGAAGTGTTTGTGAGGTCAGTCCCCTGCATCTCAAAAGTATTGGATGGAGCACCGCCATCATTGCAGAGAACACAGCTCAGTACTGGAGGGACTGATACCCCCAGTAGAGTCAATAGAGTCATGTTTATCTGCTCTGGAGAGTCCTATTCTACTGGTAATACTTTTATACTCGTGTGTGTGTGTGTGTGTGTGTGTGTGTGTGTGTGTGTGCATTGGATGTCAGCAATGGGTGCAACTTAAAGTAGCTGAGTGCATTCATCAGAAGGGATGTCCACAAATATTTGGACGAGTAGTGTATCTTTTACTTCGGTACTGATAAAGTGGAATACAGTGTTAGTCAGTGTTTGCATTCTGATCATTGCACTCTCTCTCTCTCTCTCTCTCTCTCTTTCTCTCTCTCTCTCTCTCTCTCTCTCTCTCTCTCTCTCTTTCTCTCGTTTATTCTCTGGGGGTCATTAGTCAAAGCCCCTGTTGGAATGTGAGAACGCAGATTTCTTTTTTCTTTTCTCTCCTCGTTCCCCCGTTCCCTCCCTCCAACATCACCTCAGGTTCACTTGCTATGTTCTCTTTTTCTCTCTCTCTCTTCTTTTTCTCTCCAGTGTCATTTCATCCAGACATCACTCTTCTTGCCCTCTCTCGCCCCCTCTCTCTCTTAAAGTTTCTCACTCCCCCACCAATCTATCCCCTGCCCCCATCTCTCTCTCTCTCTCTCTCTCTCTCTCTCTCTATGTCTCTGTCTCTCTCTCTCTCTCTCTCTCTCTCTCTCTCACTGTGAAGCAAAGAATAGCTCAGAAAATGCTTTGTTAAGCAGTAGGTTGTCATGGTGACCCCAGCGATGCTTGAGAAATGCTGATGGGTGGGGACTGTTGTGTGTGTTGGGGGGGTTCCTTTTGTGCAGTGTAAGAACATGGGGTGGGAGGTGGGGGGGGGTGTAAGGGGGAAGGGACTAGGGGCTTGTGTTTGTGTGTGTGGGTGAGTTGTTAAATATAGTTGGGACCCTTTTTAAAAATCTGTTAATCTTTAGCTTAAAGCGATAGTTCAGCTAAAAATCTAACTTACACCACCCCCCACCACCATCACCCCAGTCCCAAACCGTAAATGTAGTTAGGCCAGGACATGTTTGTTTGGTGTCTGCAGTTTTTTGATTGTTAACCATAAGCTGGAGCTACAAAGCTAATGTAGCTAATAAGTAATGAAAGCTTATGTACACCAATTAGTATATCGCTAACTGGAGGTTTAAGTCATCACACTTTCTCAAAGCGTGTGGATTTGGGAAATTCTGCATTTGTGCTATCAGATGCTAACCACCCAACTCTCTATATATGCTATCAGATGCTAACCACCCAACTCTCTATATATGCTAGCAAATGCTAACCACCCAACTCTCTATATATGCTAGCAAATGCTAACCACCCAACTCTCTATATATGCTAGCAAATGCTAACCACCCAACTCTCTATATATGCTAGCAAATGCTAACCACCAACTCTCTATATATGCTAGCAAATGCTAACTACCCATCTCTGTATATACGCTAGCAGATGCTAACTACCCATCTCTGTATATATGCTAGCAAATGCTAACCACCCATCTCTGTATATATGCTAGCAAATGCTAACTGCACATTTGTGCGTATGTGCTAGCTAATGCATGCTAACAAGCACCTTCCACCAACTCTTTATTTGTGTTAGCAGATGTGCCGGCCTACTTCATTTTAGCTGAGTGATTGATTTAGAGGTAGTGGCGCTGGCTACTCATTAACTAGGGTGACCATATTTTGGTTTTCACAAAGAAGGACATCGGGGGCACACGGGCGTCTGTCATGGTTAGGATGTTGTGGCTGGGGGCTTTGAGTAGGCCTGAGTTGTAGGATTTTGAAAGTGTTTGAGGCTAGAAGGGAGTTAAACGTCCCAATAAAATGTTGCGTTTAGACATTTTTAGGCTGTGGTCAATCAGCTGTGGTGAGGAGCAGTTTAACCAATGGTTGATGTAGCTGCAGGTACGTATAGACCAATAGTGGCGGTGAGAAGGCGGGGTTTAAGCGGACGTGTTTAACGCTGTATAAATCCCGCACACAGAATGTAGAAGCAAACACTGACGTAAAAATCAATGTGAAATCCCAACATTTTACACAATTTAGAAATTTTTCACATCCCAAAAAGAGAACCTGACTGGGGAAAAAAGGAAAGTATGGACGTCCGACGGTAGCGTAGTATTGATACAGAGGTAAAGAACAAGGCCGAGTTGTATAGCTCACTCACTGATGGGAAACTCCCTTTGTTGTGTTAGGTAAAGAGCGTGTACCGTATGACACCTGTGTGCTATATTTGTGTATCACACTCTGATGTGTAAGGAGGTATGAGTGAGTGAGTGAGTGAGTGTGTGTGTGTGTGTGTGTGTATTGTGGAGTGTGAACTATTGGATTTCCTGCCGTTGGCTTTCCCACAATAGCGGTGTCTCTGCTCTGTTGATCTGGATGGGTAGGATATGACCTCATCTGTGTGTGATGTGAGAGAGAAAGGGAATGTGTGTGTGTGTGTGTGTGGGGGGGGGGGGGGGGTTGTGAGGGGGGATTAGAGGTGTTTGGTGGGGCGTTTGTGACTGGTTTGAGGCTGGTTGACACATTTGGGTGGTCATGCTATGTGTGTGAGGTGTAAAGTAACAAATTACAGCTACTCTTTGTATCTGTCTATCTGTCTACACCATATGGACAAAAGTATTGGGACATCTGCTCATTCATCAATAGGTTCATCATGTTCACTCCAAGAGTGCTATTCTGTTGGCGGTACATCTCTACAGGGACTAGTAAAGCTATATATATGTGTGTGTGTGTGTGTGTGTGTGTGTGTGTGTATTTTCACATCTGTGTCAGCAATGGGTTCAACTTAAAGTGGCTGAATGCATTCATTAGAAGGGATGTCCACAAACATTTGGACACATAATGTACCTGCCTATTGTTTTTGCAGTGCTTCAGTAGTTTAGCTCTGCCTACTCACACTGAAGTTACAATGCGTTTTTCATCCCAGGCTGGTTTTTGAACAGACACCGTACATGGCAGCCATTCAAAACAGACCTAATTTACATATATCCATCTTAAAAGCAAAATTGCAGAGGTTAGTTAAAAAGTACCCCCTGCACGCTCAGAAAGAGGAGTCTGATCCTGATCCCCGGCTCTGAATTTAGATAGTTAGCAAATAGCTAGCATTTAGCTGGGCATGGGCAGGCAGCTAACTGTGAGCCTAAGGATTATCTTATTAGCGGTGTTGCTAACTGGGCAGATGGCATGTGTTGGCACGGATTCAAATGCATTTCTGCTGTGCTATGTGTGTGTGTGTGCTCCTCAGTCAGTGTTTTATTTGACTGACAGTAGTGGACACACGCAGCGCCTTCCTTACACAGCTGCTGTCAGCAAACAGGACACAACTTCCAACACACACACACACACACACACACACACACACACACACTGTATTGTGATATGCACTACGTTTCTGTAAAGCTTGTCCAGCTGAGCAACAGTAGCTATGAGAGAACGCTTTATTGGGCAGGGCTTGGCGGAGCAGTTAAAGTTGGGTTGTGCTGGGTCAGTATGGTGTGTGTGTGTGTGTGTGTGTGTGTGTGTGTGTGTGTGTGTGTGTGTGTGTGTTCTTTAATATGCTAATGAGGCCATTCATAAAGACACACTGGTCAACCTGGCTGCCCTCCACCATCCCGTAATGGACAGAAATGTGAAGAATGCGGCCTTGTGTATATGTGTATGTGACCTTGAAGTTTGCGAAGATATGCCTAAAGAAAATACTAGAAAGCATCAGTCTCACTCTACAGAGAGAGGGAAGAGAATAAGAGCAAAGAGAGAGAGAGAGAGAGAGAGAGAGAGAGAGAGAGAGAGAGAGAGAGAGAGAGAGGGGAAAGGATAGGAGCAAGAGCGAAAAACGAGAAAAGGGAAAAGAATGACAGTAAAGAGAAAGAGAGTAAAACAAACAGGAGAAAAAAAACAAAAGAGCGAGTAAAGAGAAATGGGTAGAGGGAGGGTAAAGAGAAAGAGAGAGTAAAGTAAAGAGGGTAGAGAGAGAGAGTAAAGTAAAGAGGGTAGAGAGAGAGAGTAAAGTAAAAAGGGTAGAGAGAGAGAGTAAAGTAAAAAGGTTAGAGAGGGTAAAGAGAAAGAGAGAGTAAAGTAAAAAGGGTAGAGAGGGTAAAGAGAAAAAGAGAGTAAAGTAAAAAGGGTAAGGAGAGAGAGTAAAGTAAAAAGGGTAGAGAGGGTAAAGAGAAAGAGAGAGTAAAGTAAAAAGGGTAAGGAGAGAGAGTAAAGTAAAAAGGGTAGGGAGAGAGAGTAAAGTAAGAAAAGGTGGATGAATCAGTTTGATGATTCTGTTCAATTGCGATACTTTATGAACACTACATAACACTTTAGGATTCATGGTTTCATTTCAGTTCTTATGATTCAATTCAAAATCATTATGTATTTTATTTAAATTCACTGCTGTAACTGCATCAGCTGTTCAGTGAAACACAGACAGTTAACAGAACTCTGATTTTATTGTTTATTGAAATGGTATCAATTGTGATTGATTCTGTTAATCCAAATTGATTCAGGTGAATCACTTAATTCAGAATGATTCCTAATGACTCAGTGAGCTTCGATGCTGAATTAAAAGTGTTTTTCTTTAATATTAACAGACTGTAATGTGTGAAAGGCAACAGCAGGAGGAATCTGCTGCGTAGGAGTGCATCGTTTCTGCCAAAACACACACACACACACACACACACACACACACACACACACACACACACTGACCAGTCAGCCACTCAATACTGCTCAATGCTAAATCATCATATCATGTTAATTTGTTCCTCTCCACACACATACACACACCAGCTGTTTCAGAATAATGAAACGCACCCCAACACACACACACACAGAGACACTCCCTTATCTCCATGGGGGGTCAGGCTATTGTCCCTGAGCTCTCTTAGGGCATCCCATAATAATCAGTCAGCCGTCTTGGGCTTGGCCTTACCATACACACACACACACACACACAATTCAAACACACAATGTTAGCTCAGTGTGCTGTGGTAGCCTCAGGATTTAAGGGTCTTTCAGACTGTGTATGTGTGTGTGTGTGTGTGCGTGCGTGCATGCTCTGACTAATGCCAGTCAGAGCAGGAATCAGCACTTTGTTCACGCTGTAGCTTGTAATGGGGGGTGGGGAGTGTAGCCCCCTTTCCCTCTCTATACCCAGGGCTGATGGTCAAGCTGTGAGTCGTTCACACACTCAGCTCTGAATCAGTGATTCAGTGGTGAATCAGGTAAATCATGTTACACAGGCAGGAGAGTGTAGAGTTAGGAGTCTTACCCAAGACCTCTTGTTGGTGGAGAGTGGTGTGAAATTGAACCCAAATCTACTATAGGGAGGGCAGTGGTGTTACCCACTTCACTACACCAACCACA
This sequence comes from Salminus brasiliensis, assembly GCF_030463535.1. NCBI lineage: Eukaryota > Metazoa > Chordata > Actinopteri > Characiformes > Bryconidae > Salminus > Salminus brasiliensis. The sequence continues at coordinate 22,713,991 of NC_132898.1, read as the reverse complement.
CACACACACAAACCCACTCACAGTACTGTTATGCTGTGCATTAGACACTGTCGTATAGTGTGAGTGTGTGAGAAAGAGAGAGAGCAGTTTTTCTGGTGACGGCTTGCCCTGCAGGGGGTCACACTGAAGGACATGAGGGTGTGTGTGTGTGTGTGTGTGTGTGTGTGTGTGTTCAAGACGAGTCCTGCCTCACTCATTCCCCAATGCCCTTAAATCAATCTCCCTCTCCCTCTCCCTCTCTCTCTCTCTCTCTCTCTCTCTCTCTCTCTCTCTCTCTCTCTTCCTCTCTCTCTCTCTCTCTCTCTCTCTCTCTCTCTCTCTCTCTTCCTCTCCCTCTCCCTCTCTCTCCCTCTCTTTCCCTCTCCCTCTCTTTCCCTCTCTCTCTCTCTCTCTTTCCCTCTCTCTCCCTTTCTCTCTCTCCCTTTCTCTCTCTCTCTCTCTCTCTCTCTCTCTCTCTCTCTCTCTCTCTCTCTTCCTCTCTCTCTCTCTCTCTCTCTCCCTCTCTTTCCCTCTCCCTCTCTTTCCCTCTCTCTCCCTCTCTCTCTCTCTCTTTCCCTCTCTCTCCCTTTCTCTCTCTCCCTTTCTCTCTCTCTCTTTCTCTCTCTCTCTCTCTCTCTTTCTCTCTCTCATCAGCATCCTTGCACTCACAGCTTAACCAATCATGTCTTTAAGCTTATGTACACTGATTAGCATGGTGCTAACAGCATGTCTAAATCACCACACACTCTCCTCAAACTGTGTGGAGGTGTTCAGTAAGTAAGTTCTCTGAGACTTGATTACGTGCTTTCTCACTCTGTATGATGCCAGCCGTGGTGCCACCTTACAACAGTAGCTATGGAACACATGAGTGGGTGGAGTCAGGCCCAAGCAGTCCTGTAGCTTTGCTTGAGTGGTGTTCTGGAAGTTTCTAGGCCTGTAATCAAAGTTGTGTGTGTGTGAGACCTGTTCCTCACAGCCCTGATGAGGCTTGATTAGAGTGGGCTCCTTGCGCGCTGATTGGTCGATAAGGTTAGATTAGCCCCACCCCCTGCTGAGCTCCCTCTGTTGCTGCGTTCGTCTGAGCTCAGGTGGAAGAGAATTCTAATGCTGTTCCCATGACACCCGACGCCCCCGGCAACGGTCTCTAATGGCGTGTGTGTGTGTGTGTATGTAAAGCCCTTTGGGGAGTTTTGGGGCTTCTGGGGTGAGTTTGGGAGTCGTTTTCTGGAAGGTATCACACACCTGCTGTTAGGTGTCACACATTCCAGTCAGATGAAAGAGCAGAGCTGATCTAAACGCAGGTGAAATCAGGGTGCATTCTGATCATGCCAGCTGAGCTTTTATAGAAGTGCAGAGTGATTACAGGCAGTCTGCTGTGCTGATTGAGGCTGCTGTATAATTGCGGAACACACATACAGCTAGTATACACTCGTACAGTACATGGACAAAAGTTTTGGGACTCCTGCTCATTCATTGTTTCTTCTGAAATCAGGGGAATTAAAAATTGGAGTATTGTTGAAGTAACTGTCTATACTGTCTAGGGAAGGCTTTCTGGAGCATTGCTATGGGATTTGATTGCATTCCAGGACACCCACCTTAGCCTAGAAATGACTGATACTCTTCTAACCCACGCCTGGCATTGGGCATGGTGCCAGTAGATTTATGTTATGACCTCTTCTCCAAGTCCCTATCTCCTTCCAAAAGTATTGGATGGAGCATCATCCATCATTCCAGGGAACAAGGTTCCACTGCTCCACATGGTGCCATGGTAGGTTCATGTTTATCTGCTCCAGCGATTTATATTGTATTGGCAGAACATTTCTGCAGAGACTAGACAAGCTGTGTGTGTGCATGTGCACATCCATGTCAGCAGTGGGGGCAACGTAGAGTAGCTGGATGCGTTCATTAGAAGGGATGGAACTGGACTTTGCCATTGTACTGTGTCAGTTCCGTCTGTCTGTCTGGTTCTTGACCGGCTGTAAGAGCATTCGGATCGCCAGAAACAGCAGAATCAGGCTGATTATTGCTGATTAATTAGTGCTTACTGATTAATCACTGACCTCCGTGCTGACCAGGCTGTAGGCCGATACAGTGCTGAAGATTATTTTACACAGCAACTAGAACTGCTGCATTCTGAGGTGTGTGTGTGTGTGGAGGGGGGATGATGAAGTCGGAATATGCAGAGGGTGTATTCAGTCAGTGTGTGTGTGTGTGTGTGTGTGTGTGTGTGTGTGTGTGTGTGTGTGTGTGTGTGTGTATCTTGTCGTTTCCTTTGAACTCTGGTGTTGGTGTATGTAGGTCACGGCTCTTTGCCCTCGTTACGGCCGATCCTTCAGAGACGCTCCAACATTCACTTTGATATAGTTCTCCCACTAATTCCTTGCTGGGGGGGGATGTTGAAATTTTCTGGAATGTTCTTTTCCCAGTTGTCTGAGGTTGGCTTCAAACATTCTAAATAATTTCTGCTTTATTAGCTTTGACTGTTTCATTTTTTCTTTTTGTTTGAAGTTGAATTTGATTGGCTGACTTTATGATAAGAACTGTAGTGCTGTGGTCGTCCCAACCAATCACAGTGGACTTGACAGTGTGGTGATCATCCCCAATCATCCCCGATCATCACCAATCATAGTGAGTTTAATGTGTACTGTGATCGTCCCGTCCAATCACAGTGGGTTTACTGTGTGCTGGGATCGTCCCGTCCAATCACAGTGGGTTTAGTGCGTGCTGTGATTGTCCTGAACCATCACCAAAGGGTTTACTGCGTGTTGTGAAAACACCTCTGGATGAGTCTTCAGATTTGCTTCAGTTTTTACTCTGGAGGCTAATGTAGCTAGCAAGCAATGAAAGCTTATGTACACTAGTTAGCACTAGAGCTGCGAGGCTAATGAGGCTAACATGTGATTGAAGTTTATGTACACCAGTTAGCACTGAAGCTACTATAATGTGCAGAATATAGGCCAAACTATCGCTTTAATCTGAAGACATTTTCCAGTTTCCAGCCTAAAGTAAGGTTTGCAGAAGAGGTGTGTGTGTGTGTGTGTGTGTGTGTGTGTTTGTTAATGCTCTACTGTCTGCTCGTGTGAGTCTGATGTGTTCTGACTCAGCTGGCATTTTTTTGGCATCATGTACCACTCTGCAGTGTGTGTGTGCGTGTGTGTTTGTGTGTCCAGATGTTCGAGTGTGTTCTTCCTCCGAGATCTGCAGTCCAAACTGAGATAATGATGTGTTTACTGTGCATCAGTGAACTTCGTATCACACACACTCATACACAGCCTAATAGAACACTCTGCCTATGACTACATGTTAATTACAGGTGTGGTTCTCTGATCTCACAGTGATTCAGTTAGATTTGATTCTTTAAGAAATGATTCAGTGCAGAAATACCACCAATTGATTCAATTCTGTCATTGTTCAAAGTAGACTGTGTACATCTCTCTCTCTGTCTCTCTCTCTCTGTCTCTCTTTGGTCATTAGGCTGATCTCTGGCCTATATTTTGGCCGTCATGAGCAGATGGGTGTATGTGGTTGAGATGATGTGGGTTTTGTGTGTGTGTGCATGCATGTGTGTAATGCGTGTTTATAATATTCTGCATTATGAGTGTGTTCTCACTGTGTATGTGTATGTGCGTGTTTACCACTGCTTTAATATTTTACAGCAGAGAGCTGCTGTTTTTAACCCCACGAGACACACACACACATACACTCTCTCTGTGGGAATGTATGGCTGCAAGTGGAACACTTCTGTGTTTGAGAGACGTGTAGAAACACATCTAAAACTAATCACGCATTCGTTTCAATAGATTGTGGAATGTATCCTTATAATCCTTGTAATATATCAGTTATCAATGTTAATGATATTCAGTAAAGTGTCTCCCTCTGAATGGGATCAAACCTGAACTGTGTGAGCAGCAGATTGCATTCTGGTAAAGACAGTAAATGAGTCACTGAATCGTTCTTTAAAGAATCGTAATTGAGTTGAATTGTATCAAAAACTGTGCGAACGAGAAAGTAGTGAGTCATGATCACAGTAGTGAGATGTGTGTGTGTGTGTGTGTGTGTGTGTGGGGGGGGGGGGGGGGGGTAAGATTAGAAGGAGGGGTCACGTTTAAAGAGCATCGCGTGTGACCTCCCATTTTTCATGCTCCTGTGTGATTGACTGACTCCAAGTGTATGTGTGTGTGTGTGTGTGTGTGTGTGTGTGTGTGTGTGTGTGTGTGTGTGACAGACAGGCAGAGAGAGTAGCTCTTATCCTCTACACTCTGTTCTCAGTTCATTATTAATGTCCTACATATCCCGGAGCACAGGAGTGTGTTTTAGAGTGTGTGTGTGTGTGTGTGTGTGTGTGTGTGTGTGTGTATGTGTTTAACAGTGCAGGTTTCTGAAATTGAATTTTGCAGCTGATCTGGTACCAACCGAATTACTTGAGTACTACTGAGTATTGAAATCTGCCAAATACCAAATACCAGTACGTCAGTGGTCAGTCTGATCTGCTTCTGGGAGCCAATAAGCTTGTTTGTTCCAGAATCCAGGCTGCTGATAGGCTGGCTCCTTAATAACATTTCTTATATACATTATTAATGTCCGCACCCACTTCCAGGGTGGGATGGCATAGTGAGCTAGGTGGGGGTGGGGAGGGGGGCGTTGATTGTGTACTGAGAGTACAGCAATGTGAGTAATTAATACTACTGAACTGAAAGGTCTGATGAGCTTCAATGTGAAGACCCAGAGAGTCCCTTAACATTTCACACACCTACCATTAAACCTTCAAAAGTCAGGATTTTTTAGATTATTTCTCATTTAAATAAATAGTAAAATAGGAAATAAAATGATATCCATAGTTTAAAGCCAGGCGCATAGTTTTAACTCAGGCGCTAATGATGATCTGTTTAATTCTCATGCATTTTATTGGTGCATTTATTAATGAATATTAATTTACTGACTTTTTATACATTTTTATTATATTAATTTACTGACTATTTATTGACTGTATATAATTTACATACATTTTATGGACATTTTAAAATAAGATCTATTCTAAATTGCGTATTTTTAATTTGACAACATTTATATTGACAATATTTTAATTAAAATTGTAATCCAGGTGCATTTTTTATGACTTAATGTAATTTATGTGCATTTACATCATATTTAATTAAGACATTTTAAAATACAGATATATTTTATTTGTAATCCGGCAGCCTTTGTTGTGACAATATATTAAATTCAAAATGTAATTTTCTTTTTTTTTCCATTTGTATGCATTTATATTAACACATCTATTTTATTTTATCTGCACTTTTATTAACAATATTTTAAGTTCAAATTTTAATACAGGTACATTTTTATTATTTTTCATTTACATGCATATTTACTTTTTACATTTTATTGACTATTTTTTATTCAAATGTAATTCATTTTTCCACCCTCTCAGACGGAACAGGATTGGGGTAAAGTGTTAAAACCTTTATGAGCCAAAACATAACAGAATACAAACCCACAGAGCCCGTCTGTGTGTGTGTGTGTGTGTGTGTGTGTGTCCTGTCCACTGAGTTTGTGGAGTTCTGCTCCCTGGCCCATGTCCAGAGCTGCACACAAAGGTGGCTATTGATGAAGAGTGTGTGTGTTGACGGAGAGTGTGTGTAGAGGAAGGCCGTGGCTTGTGTTTGCAGGACGCCTTTAATTTGATTAAATATGGTGTGTGTTTGTTTCCCCTTTGGCCTGAAGAGCACACAGAGGCTTCAGGGTTAGTGTGTGTGAACACACACACTTACAGACTTTCTCCACGCTGCTCCTGCGTTGGGTTCCCAGGCCATTCCATGTGTGTGTGTGGGACCCAAATAGCAGATTAATGACCTTTATTCATGTCCAGGCTGCTCCGCTCGCCCATTGTAGAGTAACGAGGGCGACTAATGAGGGAAAGTTTATCTCGTTAGTCTTGTTAGGACTTTGTGGAGACTGCAGTTCCTCTCGTCTGTTTGTTATTCTGACGAACCGCCTCGTCTGCCGCCTGTTTATTTCTCCATGTTGATCTCTCTCTCTCTCTCTCTCTCTCTCTCTCTGTCTGTCTCTGTCTTTCTCTCAGTGTTCTGGCTTTTAGACTTTGGTTATTGAATGTTGTGTTGCGGTCAGAGAGACGGGAACAGTTTAGCTCCACCCATCCAGCCTTCAGCACTGTAACCCCACCCATTCAGCCTACAGCAGTTAGCCCCACCCATTCAGCCTACAGTCCTATGTCCTGACAATTTGGGACCTTTTAAACATTGAAAAATTCTAACATAGCACATTGTCTGTGTCTCTCTCCCTCTCTTTCTCTCTCTCTTGTAGATGGCGTTCACTCAGTCTCGGCGCAGTGTCTTCTGCAGGTCACCGTCATTACAGATGAAATGCTCTCCAACAGCATCACCCTCCGCCTGGCCAACACGTCTCAGGAGCTCTTCCTTTCCGTTCTATTGGCCCAGTTCCTGGAGGGCGTGGCCCGCGTTCTCTCCGCCTCCAGAGAGGACGTAGTGGTCTTCAACATCCAGGACGACACGGACGTCAACGCCAGCATCCTGAATGTCAGCCTGAGCGTGGCGCTGCCCACAGGGGGCACACGGGGTAAGCGTGACCTGAGTAAGAACATGCAGTAGAGTGTGTTGACTCCTCACTCTCTATATAGGGCACTACTTCAATGGAAGTCTTGCTTCTACACCCAATTAGTGCATTATGCACCCACAGCAGCTGTGGACCCTCCGGCTGAGTCTAAATGTTGCGTGTAGTGAATTATTAGTGATGTAGAGTTGTAATTTCAGTAGATCACAGCAAACAATGATCACTTAGCCAATTACATCATCCTAAATCTAGTCTAAATGCAGAATGTGTCCAAATATTTGTGGACACTCCTTCTAATGAATGCGTTCAGCTACTTTAAGTTAGTGTAAGTGCGCCTATCTGCACACTACTGTGTTAATCTGTGTAAAAAGCACTGTTAGTGCCACATTCATCAGTGTGTTGACTGTGGAAGAGCCTCGCTGCTTTACAGGTTTAGTGTGGAAATTAGGTATTAATTTGACAAAAAAAAAAATTGTGTTTTTGGCCTGCAGTGCCCCCGCGGCTGGGGTCCGGAGGGGTGGAGTTTTTTGGCTCGGAGGAGCTGCAGGAGCGCCTATACCTGAACCGGAGTCTCCTGGCACGGATCTCTTCGCAGCAGGTTCTTCCTTTCGACGACAACATCTGCCTGCGCGAGCCCTGCGAGAACTACATGAAGTGTGTGTCGGTGCTGAAGTTCGACAGCCTGGCACCCTTCGTGGCGTCCGACACCATCCTGTTCCGCCCCATACACCCCATTGCCGGCCTGCGCTGCCGGTGCCCCGCCGGCTTCACCGGGGACTACTGTGAGACGGAGATCGACCTCTGCTACTCCAACCCCTGCGGAGTCCACGGAGTGTGCCGCAGCCACGAGGGTGGCTTCACTTGCGAGTGTCTCCATGACTACACGGGTGAGCCTAGGGGGTGGGGCCTAGGGGTGTAATATAGGGTGGAGTAGTGGGTATACTGTGGCACCCTTGCCAAAGGGTTCACTAGGAGTGTCCCACTTCTCTGTTTTTGCTGATCGAATCTGAGTACTTTAATGCTGAGTAGCATACCCATCCAATACTGAATTTATTTGAGTACCTCAATGCTGAGAATCGGTCAGTATCGATCCAATACCGATTCGATCTGAGTATGTTAATTTAGGGTCTGATTATGTCAATACTATCAGCTGATACTGATTCAGTCTGAGTACCTGAATGCGGATGATCGGCCAATAACAGTCCGGTACTGATACTGATACTGAGTACCTCTATGCTGAGTATTGCTCGATACTGATTTAATACTAATTTGATACCTTACGGTACCTTTATGCTGGGTCTGATTACGTTAATGCTGAGTATCAGCCGACACGATCAGATTGGGTCTGATTACGGTAATGCTGCTTATCGACTGGTACCAATCTGATACTGATCTGATCTTAATGCTGAGTAGCAGCCGATGTTCATCTGATACAGGTTCAATCTGAGTGTCTTATTCCTGCGTGTTGGCCGATACCAAGCAGACACTGATCTGATCTGAGTACCCTAAGGCTGAGTATTGACCGATACCAATCTGATACTAATTCAATCTAACTAATAATGTCCATCAGTGGAGTCTACAGGGCTCCAGAGGGCATTCTGCTTGAACACAGTGGTAAAAACAAAGGATCGGAACTCAAAATAACCAATGCCTGAATGCTGCTGAACTTGACAGCAGTTTCAGGCATAACTGTAGTAGTTCTAAAACTGATATCATTGGCAACAGAACGTGTAAGACTAAAGTCAAAATAAAGAGTGTGTGCTGTCAGGCGCTGGGAGCAGACCTTCTCCCTGAGGAATTCATGGAGGAGGTGATTAATTATGAATGACTACAGATGGAAGCAGTCATATCCCACTGTAAGAGCCCTCCAGTGATGCTCTTCAATTCGTTCAGGTTCGCTGCAGTAACCAGCTCTCCATTAGCCATGGAGAGAACCTTTTTTACAGCAGTTCCAGAATCTTTGTTGCAGTTTCAGAACGTTTTGCAAAGTTCCAGCAACTTTTTCCTACTTTTGGATCCTTTACTGCAGCTCAGGAGCCTTTTTCCCCATCGATTTTCTCAATCTTTTTGGAATGATCATGCTCATTCATGCAGAATTCCAAAGGGTTCACTAGGAGTGTCCCACTTCTCTGTTTTTGCTGATCGAATCTGAGTACTTTAATGCTGAGTAGCATACCCATCCAATACTGAATTTATTTGAGTACCTCAATGCTGAGAATCGGTCAGTATCGATCCAATACCGATTCGATCTGAGTATGTTAATTTAGGGTCTGATTATATCAATACTATCAGCTGATACTATCAGCTTTCAGAACGTTTTGCAAAGTTCCAGCAACTTTTTCCTACTTTTGGATCCTTTACTGCAGCTCAGGAGCCTTTTTCCCCATCGATTTTCTCAATCTTTTTGGAACCTGTACTAGAGCCGTTCCAGAGCATAATTCTGGAACCTTCTGTCATAGTCCATTAACCTTTTGCCATTACTCTAGAACCTTTACCACATTTCAGAAACATTCTGCCATCATTATAAACCTTTGACTATAGTTCTGGAAGTTTTGCCAGAATTCTAGACCTTTCTACCATAGTTTCCATCATGTTAGAACCTTTACTACAGCTTTACCTTCATTCTAACTACGACTGAGCACAGGAGCCTTTTACAATCCTTCTAGAATCTGAGTTCTAGAAGCTTTAGCATAGACTCTAGTTACTTTACCAGAGCTGTTACTCTAATCTAGAACCTTCTGCCATAGTTTTAAAACAATT